>NC_135501.1:190054653-190167386 GCF_052857255.1 Amblyomma americanum | reverse complement strand
GGCACGTGACGCTGACCGCGACCAACGTCCGCTTGGGAAGAACGCTCCGGCGGTTTAGCGTGCCGAAACATGCCCACGCAGAGTGTACCGCCGTGCCAACGAGAAGTAAACGGAAACCACACAGGAAAGAAGTCTTGCCAATCAGTGACTCATGTTCAGTAAACTGATCAAAGGTGCTTCTTTGCTCTGTAAGTCACCACTTGCTTGATTAAAAAATGCTTGCTACATTTTTCTAAAGCATACATATTTCAGTAAGAGTTGTTGCCGGGCTAGTCGGCTTGATACTTGAAATGCCATCGAAGGTTATGCGCATAAAAGGCGACACGAAGAGAGAAGATGCAACAGGAGGAGCGCAAACTAACAACTAGTTTATTCAGATGCTGACGCCTCTGAATGTAAGACATGTAGGAGCATAAGCGGTGGATACACCCACAGCATGCCTGGTAACCGTGAAGCACCATCGTATCGTCAACGGTACGTTTCTCGCCTTATACAGAAGCGAGTCAGTCTTTTTCAAATACGTCTTGTGGGGTATGGTGGTGTTTCACGTTTACCAGGCATGCTTTGGGTGCATCCGCCGCGCATGCGCCTACATGTCTTACATTCAGAGGCGTCAGCTTCTGAATAAACTAGTTGTTATAGTTTGCGCTCGCCCTGTCGTGTCCTCTCTCCTTGTGTCGTCTCTTATGCGCATAACCTCTGATGGAACTTCAAATACAAATTGCACCGTTACTGTAGCTGGTGTGTAAGGTATGGTAGCTGACATAAACAATACTTCCCAGGAAATATGCGTCAAATATTAGCGGCAACAACAACGCCACGCCCTATACGTGACGGCCTCAGCGCGATGACTCAAGAAGAGCAAAGGATGCAGCTTATCGCGGCTTAGGCCTAAGGGCAGGTCCGCTGCCTCGCGATAAGGACCTCACCAGAGCTTTTTCTGGAAAGGCCAAGTGCGCTGGCCGCCTGGATACTTTTCTTTCTCGCGGTCGTGCATTGACGACAGCAGTAGGCTTGCGTGCAGTTCGTGTTCCACCAATGGCAGATATTTTTTTCAATGCGATAACATTAGGAGGATCATGAAGGCGAAAACTGTCCGGCCTATCACAGCCTGCCCACCGGATTGTAAGCAAACTGACCACCGTGGCAGGTGGCAGTTAACTTATTCACTGGTAACGAGAAGTTTCCTTTGAAGAGCAACCTGGCTCGCACGAGCGCCACCGGTGGCAGCACCTGCCATTGCAGGGCAGTGGCGCATCCCTTAGCCGCTGCCCTACTGCGCCAGGAGTGGTACCCCCAGGGATCTACGAACGCAAAGTCGAGAATGACCAATTGATGCACAAGAGACAATTTAGGCGGCAAAAAGGTTGAACAAAAAAATTGGCGGTGGTTTAGCTCTGGTTAAACCTGGAGTGACGCGATAGCTACAGCTGGCCGAGTCGTACTTGGTCACGTGACCAACCACGTGATCAGCCACGGCTCCGCACCACGTGACAGCGTGGCGGCGCAGCCACGCTGAAGGCTCGAAATGCTACCGTAATGCAGCTATCGCTACAAAAACATGGAACTGGCTAAATCTAGGAGAGGCCCCTACTCGGCATAGCCGAAGATGCGTTACATCTGACCGTAGCCCAGAACAATTTTCCATGGCTCCAGGCCCTGGTTTTAACGACCTAAATGCCCGGCCCACATTCGGTAGCGTCCAATCATATCAAACTATTAACATTATTGGTTAACAAACTGCATGGCACACCTTCCAGTTTCTGCAATGTTCATAACCCTCTCCCTAAAATACACAACATGAAAAGAACATCAAGGTTACTTTAAGAAAATGGCATTCCGGGAATGGGCCCTCAGAATTATTGGCCCACTAGGTTTGCGTACCACGCTCCATACTTCCACAGTATTACTCAAACTCTCTCAAATACAAAGTAAAAAGAGAAACACATAAAAATACACCAAAACCCCTCTCACGTGTTGCCGGCTTCCTGATAACCCGTGACCCTGGCGGTTCCCAGAGTTAGGGCCATTATCGATCTTACCCGAGCCGCCACAACCGCGGGTAACAAACTACTCGTCTTCATGACGACTGTTGACAGGCGTCCCCCAAAATCTGGAAAGTGGCGCCAACATGTCGTTGTTGCCTTTGATCGTACGGCAGCACCACTTCTTTTGGTCGGCTACGTTTCGTTAAGGCGGACCGTTCCCCCAAAATCCCTTGGCATACACCGTCCTTGCGCGTCGGAGTCGCGTCCGCACCTGACCGTACGCTATGCTTAGTTACTCCCGGTCAAGCGCGAGCGTCCGGACCAGGATCGCACGGCGGTGATGACCGTTCAAACCTAGACAGTCTCTGTAAAGACGGAGGGGAGGGGGGGGGGGGGGGGGGCGTATGGCGCCTTCGCCAGGGTCACTGTCTCGCCTTGCCCGCTTCTTGCCGACGCACCGACGGGATGTAGCGAGGAGAAACCGCCGCGTCGCGGCGCTGAGCCATCAACAAAAGGACGGATGGTTCCCACCGTGCAGCGGGCATCCATAGATCCCTTACAGAACCATTATCGCTGTCGCACCATAACCCTTAAAGCGGAGCCTCAGAGCCCCCTCGAATTCTTTTTCTGCCTACCTATGGGCAGCCCAGATAAGTTTTTCTAAACACCAGTAAAGCAATACAAACTTTCGTGCTGCATTGTGCAGCTTTTTTTCTCATGGTGTGAATTATTCGCCTCAAGTGTTCAGCTTTGCATTCGTTTCACCCGTAACTTGTACACGTGCACACACATCGCATCTTTATTTTAATAATAATAATAATTGGTTTTTGGGGAAAGGAAATGGCGCAGTATCTGTCTCATATACCGTTGAACACCTGAAGCGCGCCGTAAGGGAAGGGATAAAGGAGGGAGTGAAAGAAGGAAGGGAGAATAGGTGCCGTAGTGGAGGGCTCCGGAACAATTTCGACCACCTGGGGATCTTTAACGTGCACTGACATCGCACAGCACACGGGCGCCTTAGCGTTTTTCCTCCATAAAAACGCAGCCGCCGCGGTCGGGTTCGAACCCGGGAACTCCGGATCAGTAGTCGAGCGCCCTAACCACCGAGCCACCGCGGCGGGGCAACATCTTTATTTTCCAATACATATTTTCAATACGATGGATGGAGTCAGTGTAGGAGTGCGCATTCGCGCAGCTACATATATGTTCCCACGTACTGAATATTTAATTCTATGCAAGTATAACCTTTGTTGAATAATAGTGTTTTCTTTAAATCAGCTATGCCTTATTGAATAAGAGTACAAAATCCTCTCCCCTGTTGCTATTGTATATATTGTGTAACCCAAATCGTTAAGGAAAATTTAACCAATTTTGTTGGGTCTCAGAAGTTCTATATTTATATATGTAAACCCCTGCTTGTGACAACTAAACCTATCTTCCCTATCTTGCATGTTTACCCTGAGTTTATTTTTACATAAATGTTCCACTGAGTTCGCCCTTTTGTCGAAGAGCCTGATTACACTTACATTATGCATAAATCAATGAATAAGAAGAGCTGTTCACGCAATCTACGTATTCTTCACGTCATCGCTCTATTCTTCATTGTCCTTTTTTTTCATTATAAGCTACCTCTTCACTCCTACCGTGTAATGAGCTAAAGCTGTAGCGTCACGCTTAGATACGCTGCATTCCCCGGTTGTCCAAATACGGAGACGGTTTCTACGAAAAATGGCGCGGCCATCTTGAACAGAAGCGGCTGCGCGCGATAGGGCCGCTGCATTGTCCCGATTACCCCGTCCAGCCGGCCGCTTCAGCAAGAGGCGGAAGTGAAGCACAATCGACACAGTTCGATGCAAAACATCCTTTCGGCCGATAATCGGACGGCCTCGAGATTTCACGCCCGCGTATACAGGTGCTTCGGCAGCTGCTGATGCGCCTTTGTGCCAGAAATCGACAAAGGCGAGCGTGATAAGGTTGCGAAAAGGTAGGCCGCGCATGCGCCGCTGGCAGCAGGCGACGTCCCTGGGACGTTGTAAAGGGCCGCGGCAGGTGCTTCTATATCGAGGGCAGACGTCAGTGCGATGACTCGTTGCGCCGACTGCTTCCCTATTATTTCGCCGCGGAAAGCTATCGCCGTTTATGGAGTGAAGGCGAACACATTCGAAGTTAGTGTTGATAACTGCAATGACCATGATGGCGCTCAGTGCTTTTATCATGCCGGTAAATCTGCAAGGCCGCATTCACCACAGACCGCAATCACTATGCGACTTTGTGGCTGTTAGCCAGAAACGCTCGCCTCACGGCTAAACGCTCTGTCAAATCCGAAATAACTGACGGCCGACGCTTTCGGAAGAACTATGGTAATCATAATGTGTTTTTTGGTCGGCCATCAGACAAAAGTACCTGCATTGTGGATCTTCGACACAACGCCAACGCCGCACCGGCGCTGCAGGTGTTGTTACCTCACTAGCCTTTAAGTGTGCTGTCCTGTATTCGCGATGTTCCACTATGCGAATGAATAAATTGCTGAAGCTGGTGACCGTACGGTACACAGCTGCGGTGTCAGCTACAGACGGACTGATCGGTATACATTTTGTACCGCCACCTGCAACGAAAAACCTAACTTAATTAGAACTGGCCGTTAGCCGGATTTATGAAGGGAGTCAAGGATTGCCTTCATTGAATTGCCATCATAGGTGATGAGTGTCCTGCTCATCGCCTACACCCACGAATAGTTAAATCATTTAAAACATATGATCGCTTCTTTTATGCGGATATACGTACGCTTTGTCTACAGCGCTTGCACAAATCGACTTTCACTGGAGTTTGCCCGCGCTCGGTCGCGTCGCCAGGCTCGCCGTCTGCCGTGGGATGATAAGCTATCGTTGACATCACCCCCCCCCCCTCTCACTGCAGCGTTCCGCTTTGTCCTTTACACACACACCCTCCCTCTGTTAGCTTCAGAAAGAATGCCCCGTCTCAGCAGTTCCGTGCAGTGCTCTGAAGGCTGTCGCTTCTCCTGCCCCGAAACAGGAAGGAAGTGCCTTTAAGCGCCGCGCATATTACCACCGTTTTGGTTTGTTTCATCAACGGTATCTAGAATTTCCCCGTTAAGGCTGTTTACACAAGCAGTGTCATAATAACATACTTTAATATGGGTGTGCAATTTTGAAAGCCGGTATTGACAAGGCAATATTGGCACCGTTCACAGTATTGACGGGCAGAAATGGTGTGCGAAGTTTCCATTCTGTTCGTGGCACACCGCCTTAGTGCCACTGCTTTCAGAATAAAGAGAATTAAGCGTCATGTAGTCCAGTATTATACTGTTGATGCTTCGGAAGAGGGGTATTGGCTATAGTCGGTGCTGCACAAGACTCCAGGAAGAACAAATATTGCTTGTCGGTTCATATCGTATTTTGTGTTTGCTCATTAAATATTGGCAGGACAAGTATTTCATATTTGTTCTTAAACAGTTCGCTCACGGTTCTCTAGTGTTATCTTTTCTGCCCTTCTTGCATGTAAACGTGGGTGGGGCGCTGGGGTAAATAAAATACTTAAAAACACAAAAAAACAAGCGAAGCTCCGGCAGCCCGCTACAAAATATGTTGTTGGTTCACTGCAAACGAACTTGTTCTGCTTCCAAAAGGAGATTGCTAGGATCTCCGGCACGTAATTCCGCAAAACACATTAGCACAAAAACTTTCAATGCGTCAGTAAAGAGAGTTATCCACTTGACGAAGTTTGGTACACACAAACATACGATCGCAAAGGGAGACGTATGCGTCCGCGAGACTAG
Organism: Amblyomma americanum; assembly: GCF_052857255.1. NCBI lineage: Eukaryota > Metazoa > Arthropoda > Arachnida > Ixodida > Ixodidae > Amblyomma > Amblyomma americanum. The sequence goes on along the minus strand of NC_135501.1, from coordinate 190,161,602 downwards.
AGCTTCGCATGCCTATTGTTAGCAGGTGGTTAGTCGAAAAAATGGGCCAATAAAGAAAAGGAAATGAAAGGAAAGAGAAGTTCACGGGCCTGTAGACTGGCACCAAAAGGCCCACTGTCACTGCTTCTCGCGGATAGAAGGTTGAAGGTATCAAGAGATGAAAGAGAGATTATGAGGTATCAAGATAAAACACTGGATGTAACGGAGAGAGGCCCACACAGCAACACCATTGCTGGGCTGGCCGAAACGCAGTTATGTAACAGGCACTAATGCGATACGACCAAACATAGCGGTCAACAAGACAAACACTTTGAGAGGATAGTTGGTACGAACGCGCGTTTTTGCAGAAGATAGCACGAGCAGAGAAAGCAGACGAGCTGTATCAGCAAAAACAAACGTGTTTCTGGGCAAGCAGGTGTTAAGCATTTGTATTTTATTTTTTTATTTAATACTCCGCATCATGAGAGATTACTCCAGGAGGAACATGTGTTAAACAAGAATGGCAAGCACAAAAATAGACAAAAATTATCAAACACGAGAGAAACAACATACACATTTGAAAGGCGATGACAAAGTGGTCAGCAAAGCATATATGCCCAGCTTGACACATTAGACTATTTGCTCTAGGGTTTTGGAACATTAACGTGGCAATGGCTACCAGAACTTTGCACACCAGGCCAAAAAAGTTTTCACAGAAAGAAACAAAGACTCCGCCATTCAAAATTTGCTGAAATCGTTGAAGGAAGATATTTTTGAACTTCTATGCATCTTGCTCCTAAAAAAACATACCATGAATATTGTCCGTAAGCTTATCTTTCGTGAGGAAAGCTGTAAGATGTAGGCTTGACAAACGTAATTTTAAACCGCGGTTGTTTCCAGATTAGGACGCCGTGCATTTGTACCACAGAGCAACGGTTGACTATTAATAGGCGATTCCATAATGGCTTCCACTGCTGTCAGCAAGAGAGTGGAGGCTGGCGACTTGAGCCAGAGGCCATAGCCTTCGCTTTCCCAGAGTCAGCACAATGGTTGCACGCAAATTCTCAAAGCCGAGCAAATAGTTCCCAGCAGAAACAGTGGAAGAAGGCGGAACTTGAAAGAGAGAATGGAGAGAGAATCAGTGGGAAAGAGAGAGAAACCAAGAGACGCTGATAAGCGCGGGAATGGGCTTGGCTGTGCTGCGCCGCCGCCTCGGCGGTCACGTCGGCATCGGGCTTGAACTTGTTGTCGAAGCCGCCAGGCGAAAGGATGGACGCCAAAAGAGCGCGCGCGCGGGGAAGCTAAATAGAGGGGGGTGTCGCTTTTGCGCCCTCGAGAAGAAACACTCTCTTCCTGCCCCCTCTTACTCCTCCTCCTCCCTCCCCCTTCTCACATACACACCACGGACCCGGCGAGAAAGACGCAGACCCCGTCTGGCGTCGCCGCCGCCGCGCCCGTTGCGTTTCCACTCGACCCTTGGACTGAAGCCTCGCGTGTGGACGGCGCTATCAACGGGGCGCTCCGGGGGACTCGCGGAAAAGCGGCGGAGCTTTCTTGGTACTGGGAACGCCGCGTATGTAACGCGCTCAGCTCTGCCGGTCGGGTATCATAAAAGGCAACAGGAAGAGCGCTCCAGCGAGCGTTAGCACCACGCAAGGACAGTGCGCGTCCCTTTTTCTCAGCTATACATTCATGAGTCATCTCTCTTCGCTATGTGCAGGTTGGAGTAGGCGCCGTAGTATACTGTGAACGAACATTCCCACGTTGACCTGATAGAAGATGTCTGACCAACGTCCACCCAACATTTAGCCAATATCTGGCCAACGTAAAAGAGGACATCTTGTTTTTTTTTAATTGTTTTTTTTGGGGGGGAAAGGAAATGGCGCAGTATCTGTCTCGTATATCTTTGGACACCTGAACCGCGCCGTAAAGGAAGGGATTAAGGAGGGAGTGAAAGAAGGAAGGAAGAAAGAGGTGCCGTAGTGGAGGGCTCCGGAATAATTTCGACCACCTGGGGATCTTTAACGTGCACTGACATCGCACAGCACACGGGCGCCTTAGCGTTTTTCCTCCATAAAAACGCAGCCGCCGCGGTCGGGTTCGAACCCGGGAACTCCGGATCAGTAGTCGAGCGCCCTAACCACTGAGCCACCGCGGCGGGGCAACATCTTGTTGGCAGGCGACAGAAGGCCCAGAGGTCAGGGTGATGATTCATGCGGGGCTCCGCACTGCGTCATGACATGCACAGAAAATGAGTTCTTGTATATCACTGGCAGGTGAGGTCGCCGCCAGCTGCCACGTCACCCTGCCGGCCATTTAGTGCTGTCCAAATGGGCAGGGACGAATATTCTGTAGGGAATGTGTCCTGTCCATCCACGTCCTGGCCGACACACAACAAGGAGACACAATGCGCTAATATATCAATGATGTTGTTGATGATGGAGCAGTTGTGTCTCCTTGTTATTGTAACCTGCCAGCGCTGCGCACCGCGCAAATACTGAAAATATAACCAGCTAGCCCCAGTAACACACACCATATTCACGTGATCTAGGCAGGTGTGTGGGGCCTTGTATAGTGAGCATCTTCCGGGGTGGGGAGAAAGGCAAAGTGTAGACGCCTTCGGAAGCGACTTCCACATATATGACGGTTGCACAACGAGCCCACAACTGCCAATGTCGTGCGCCTTGCGCAATAGCATAAGTGCATCGCATTTGTTTTGCTGGCAACAGCCGGCGATGTATGTAATTTAGTTGGAATGGGGAAGTCGGTCGTTGTCGACGTAGTCCGAAGCATCGGTAGATTGCGTCGCCTTCAACAGAAGAAGAAAGACGCGCTGTAAGGCGTTTATGAGATGAAAGAGCATTAATAACACTCAATCGCACAAGCTCGCTGAGCGATCAGCATTGTGAAGATAGTGAGGTTACGAGGAGGGGGAATATGCGCTGTAACTGTCGGGTAGCGACACTCTGCCTTTAATAATAATCATAATAATCTTTATTTGCGCCATATGATATGACACGGAAGACAGGCAGTAAAAGCTGCCTCATAGGACAGCTTGACAAGGCCGCCGGCCCCCCTATACACTTTACAGCAAGTCATGGCACATTACACACAAAACAGGAAGAAACTGCAGATAAATAACTACATAAAAGAAACGTAAGTTTATACACAAGAATGCATGATTTATTTCATTTTTTTGTATCAACAAGCAAGAAAACAAAATAAAAAAGGGAGCAAGCAAGAGGTCACTCAGGCAGTTTAAGTAACAGTAAGCAGGAATGGAAGAGTGATGGATGAGTTAGGTAATGAATAAATTATATTCATTGCTTATTTGAACTACATTCAAAGAAATCTGTAAATCTAGAATGAGGAACGCGACAAGGAAAACATAAATCGCAGAGAAACTTTTACTGTGTAATAAAATACGTGCGAAGTTGTTTAAATGTCATCTTTTCAAACTGAATATGTGCACAATGTAATCTGTTTAACCGTCTGGGTGACTTGTTTTGTAAAGTTTGTAGGCTAAATGTTGTTTTAAAGGTCGGCATCCTCCTTGAACCTCCGTACCCATTATTCGGCGGGCTTAAAAAGCGAAAAGTTTTGCCATTGTTTGGAGGCACGATCATAATCAGTTTTTGGCGCGAAAATTTATTCAACTCAGTGGGTAATCATTCGTGCAATTCACTTACGACGTGGCCCTGTATTGCGCATGCGCTGCAGTTTTTACCCTTTCTCGAAGAAGAATATTGTTCAGCGGTAGCCGTGCGATGCATCCCACGCAGATGAGAAAGAAAAGAAAACTTGGAGAGAGTGTGAAAGCGCGCAGGTCGGCGGCAAGACCAAAAAATGCCGCTACCTTCTCAATATTGAGGGAGTTTTCAGCGCGAAGCCGTGCGACTAGGCCCGCACTCTGAAAAGAGAGGGGTAAAAAAAGAGTAAGCTGTCCTCTTGTACACTCCGTTTCAAAAGAAGCGAGTGTGCTAGAGCCCAACTTACTCCCTTTTTACTCCCGTATCAAGTTATTCATATTTACACTGTAAACACAAATACACCTATATGGGAGCGCACACCCTTTTAAAGGGGTGTGCGCTAGAGGACAGTTTTACACCCTTTTTAAAGGGTGTGCGCTAGAGGACAGTTTTACACCGTTTTTAAAGGGTGTGCGTTAGAGGACAGTTTTACACCCTTTTTAAAGGGTGTGCGCTAGAGGACAGTTTTACACCCTTTTTAAAGGGTGTGCGCTAGAGGACAGTTTTACACCCTTTTAAAGGGTGTGCTCTAGAGGACAGTTTTACACCCTTTTTACTCCTTTTGTTTAGAGTGTAGAGTGCACTCGGCGAAGCACATAGAGTGTTGAGAGGAGGCGGAAGCTGTGTTGAAAGGGAAGTCATGGTGACTTTCACGCGATATACACTTACAACTGAGAGGAAGAAGAGACGATAGCAACGTGCATACCTGCAGTAGTTTCGTCCAGCAGTGTACAAAATGTGCTCTCACTGACCGTTATATCGCGCGTATACCCACAGTCGACGCACTTTGAGCAACACCATATCGTAAAACCCGTTTACGGGCTAACTCAAATCTAATAAATCGTTATTTCTCCATTTAATGTAAAATAATGGTCGTTCATTGTTTACATTCGTAACTACATTTATTCGCAAGCAAGATGGGCGAAAATTCCTCATTTTTTTACGTGTTAAAAAAGCGCCGAAGAAGCAATTACGGTCGCAACTATATAATATGGGGATGTTGAAAATGCTTTAGTGGTTGATTTAAAAGAGACAGATGCGAAAGACACATAAACTGACTCCTTTAACACGCTGTCCAAACAAATGTCTCCACTTCGGGTTGTCGAGCAGTCCGACCTCGTTCTCCCATAGGCTGGCCGTCGTCCAGTGCTCGGTTGGCGATTGCGAACAGCGGGGGGTGACCTCTCATTGGAGGCCGAACCTAGAAGATTTTTCTTAAGCCCGAAAAGCCGCCGGGAAACTGTACACTTCTTATTTGACGTCGTTTGGCTGCATTCGGCTGTGCGTGAATGAATCCTAAATATACTATTTTGTTTCAAATCTCGTCATCTCAAAGTATTCTGGAAAGCACATTGGAGTTTCGGCTGTTAAATTTCGCGATCAAATTGATTTCCGCATGGAGTGTTTATCCTTTTTTTGTTTTTTCTCGCTGTTGTGGTCATGGCTCCTTCGCTTCGTTTTGTTGTGTGCGTTTGGGTTGTTCGTTACTCGTAAGATTTTCAACTTACCTCTTGTTTTGTCGCAGTTGCTGATATATGGGATAATAAACGTTAAAAGGGTGGCTACCTGCACTACTTGGTGCATATTAAAAAACTGCAGCAGAGAACCAAGAACCTCAGGTGGTCGAAATTTCCGGAGCCCTTCACTACGGCGTCCCTCATAGCCTGAGTCGCTTTGGGACGTTAAACCCCCCATAAACCAAACCAAAGAAGGGACAGAGAGACTAGAGAGATGATGCACCGTGCGATATATTCCCTCTTGCATGAGCTTGTTGAGGCAACTTACAAAAATAGTACGCGGCAGCTAACGACAGGTCAAACACTATAGTCGCCCTCTATACGACCAATTCGCTAATTAGGGAAATTTAGTTCGGGAGCACGCAGAGAAGCCATCGCCTGTACCATGAGTGGGCTGTGAGCAGTATCTGACGTCACATTCCAAGCAGCAAATGTAATTGGCCAATTGGAAATGTATTGGCAAAGGAGGACCAGTGTGAAACCATCCATTCCCAACATTGGGCTAATTACCTGCTCTGCTTGGGATGCGAGCCTGGGTTAAACGATCACATCGAAGCGAAGCGCTCTCTAGAGGCCCACTGGCTTTCAATGTGAAACATCAGCGGCATCGCGTCCGATTTAACTCCTGCTTCGTCTTTCTCATATACATTGAGCTCTGATATTTGTTATACGTCTCTGAGAAGAAATTAGGGAATCAACATATGTTGCTCTCCCATACGCCGTTGTACGTTGTATAAACACACAAAAAAACAAAAAAACCATCCCGTCGAGCCTGGCCTCGACGCTGGCACGCGTGATTGACAGTTTCGACCAATAAACCTACCGAGCTCATGGCTTCGATAAGAAGCAGCGGGATAAAAAGGCGAATCAAACAAGCACGAGGAAACGAACGATTACCGGCGTTTAATTCCTCCTTCTCCGTCAAACAGCGTGTTGCGCAACCGCGGTACCAGCGAAGCACGCGAGCTAGCTCGACGCATTGAGATTAAACGCATTCGAGTGAGAGACAGATGAAAGAGAATAGAGATAAAGAGAAGCAGGTGCGGAGGAGAAGGCGGGAAACAAACGCGATTAGCTGGAAGGTGGCTCGGCGAGGAAGTCAATGTTTTAATAGCCTCATTCCAACCTCCGCTTCCCCCCCTCCTTCGGCGTCTTCGTGCCAGCGACTGAGCGCGCATTCAAGAGCGAACAAGTGCGCGCGGCGTATACGTGATTGACGAGTGGCGCAAAGGCGGTGACAGCTCGGCCGTCTCCTGACTCGACGCTGCTCGCATGCGAGCCGAGAGAGCAGGCTTCTTCGAAGGGGGGACAAAAAGAACAAAAAGAACGCGCTCGTTGCCGGAGGCTGGAAAGCACTTACGTTCCACGCTCCCGTAGGCAAGCGTGCATAAGAGGCGGCGAAGGCTGTATAAACGGCACGACCTAAGCGGCGCACGCACGGACGACGCCGCGAAGCCCTCGGAGAGAGAGAAGCAAGAAAGAAAGAGAGTGGGGAGAAATGCTACGCTCGCCCCACTAAGGCATTCATTGAAGTCTTGTTCCGCGGACTACATACATGCGTGTGTGCGTGCGTGCGTACGCGCCGGAACGAACGCGAAGACGACGGAACTTGCCCCCCCCCCCCCCCCCTTAAGTCGCTCCTCCCTCCTTCGTCACGGTGACTTGCCAGATGAAGAAAATTGTTTGTTTTTTTCTTTCAACTTGTCTCCGGTAGGCTCTTTGAGCAGCATTGGCAACGAATTCGTCGCCCTGCGCGAGGCTTCACAGAGCGGCTTAGGCCTAACGTGGCGGCAGTATATAGTAGCCAGTGGATTCTGCGACTGGGCGATTTCGGCCCCGTCATTGTAGAAACGCACGGCAGAAGGCGCTGAGGTCTAAGGTTGGGGAGCCCCAGGATGGGAGGGGAGGGGGGGATGTTACATGTTAGCATGGATCTAGACCGGGGGTGGAAGAGGGAGGTAGACGGCTGTGCTCTCTCTTGGAAGTCGATTGAACGCAACGAATGCGTGATGATGCGAACCAAAACACAAAGCGCGAGTCGGCATGTCTGTAAAGCAGCGAGTTCCCGATCTGCGCAGGCGGAACGGAAGGCATGAAGAGGGAGACCATTTTGCACCGGGAAAGAAGAGAGCCGCTGTCGAAAAGGCAAGAACGAAGGGAGGGGGGGGGGGGGTTGTGCCGCTCATTCATTCAAAACTGGTTTGATCGCTTCGTCGGCGCCCCCGAATGTCCTGTCCAGCAGGGCCGCTTCAGCCTTGCCCGTTCATCGAATCCTCCTTCACGCGTTCATTCACAAGCACGCCCAGCGTGGCGGTTCAAAGCATGTACACAACAAAAGACAGACGGACTCGGGCGAGACAAAAGCATGCCGGCCAGCGAAGCGTCTTCTCTAGAAGCGAAGGCCTGTATCACGAAGATAGGAAAAGGTGCCGATGATTTGCTGCTTACTGGCGCAGAACACCACGAAAAGTGCGTGCATGTTGCGAATGGAACGCACTTACGGCCACGTGTTACTTCACAAAAACGTAAACGCAGAAGAGACACGTACACGTGCCGCCGCAAGCAGCCAACGCGTATCTTACTACCTGAGTAAAGGGCACAAGCATTCCCTGCTTCCGTCGCAAGAAGTGATGGCTAAAGAGGGACACCTGAGGAGAAAGGGCGTGAGAGAGAAAGCCAGAGGGGGAAACGTGGAAGACGTCACACGACGCGCCGAGAGTATGAAGAGCACGCTGCTCGGAGGGCGTTGCACAGCGCGTCGTAGCGGCTTGCAGGAAGGCGATAAAAGCAATAAAAAGTGACGCAAAAGAAATTCCCCGCGAAACGAAAGGAAAAGGCGGGGCAGATAAGAGGAGCAAGCATGCACTACAGCGACGGCTGATCGTGGCTAGCTGTCTGTCGCGAGCACGTCGCAACAGCTACGCCACGCACCCCCGCGTTGCTTGAAGTAGGCTGGGCAGGCGTCTCAAGCTGAGAGGATGCAGCGCATGCAACGGCAAACCACGGGCACGAGAATGGAAGCATAGTTGCATTCTGCTTGAAACCAGAAGAAGATACCTGCACTTGTCGCTATTTTATAATATCTTTTACTCTAGAACAGGCATCGACAAAGACAGATATCTAAAGAAACCAACATATGTATCTGCACGAACGGACCATTCCCGAAAAGTGCGTGAATATGCTTGCGGGATAAACTTATTTAAGAACAGCTTCTTCCCTAAGACAGTACATGAGTGGAATGGTTTGCCTGGAGAAATTGTTTCCGGGACACCTTCGTATTTTATCAAGGATCTGAAAAATATTCTTTTTTTAATGGGTTTTAGCATTGCTCTTAACTTCTCATGTCTGTTTTTCCACTTAAAGTGCGGTTAAGTGACGCAAATATCAAGACAACTACGTGTATGCGTATCGTTCTTTTTTCACTGCGTGTTTACTGCCTTTCAATTTGCAGCTGAATTTGTATTATATATCATCTGTGCACTCATATTGTTTTTTTCCCCTACACTAATGCCCACAAGGGCGCTGTAGGTATGTAAATAAATAAATAAACTCAATACGAAGCGGCTTTCCCCCATTTAAGGACCCCCTTCCAGGCAATGGAGTCGGCCGGTACTCATGAACTTGCTAGCGTATCGATGCTGGGACGGAACTATCCCCGACCATGAAGGGTGCACACTTAATAGTTTCGCACCCATAAGGGTGCAAATCAGCTTGTCCCCAGACGAAAATTCATTATCACCTTATAGATGCTGCGAAAGGGTGTAGAGATCAGCACCCTTCAGGAAGGGTGCACCGCATGAAAGTATATATATATATATATATATATATATAATTGGTTTTTGTGGAAAGGAAATGGCGCAGTATCTGTCTCATATACCGGCGGACACCTGAACCGCGCCGTAAGGGAAGGGATAAAGGAGGGAGTGAAAGAAGAAAGGAAGAAAGTGGTGCCGTAGTGCAGGGCTCCGGGATAATTTCTACCACCTGGGTATCTTTAACGTGCACCGACATCGCACAGCACACGGGCGCCGTAGCGTTTTTCTTCCATAAGAACGCTATGGCGCCCGTGTGCTGTGCGATGTCAGTGCACGTTAAAGATCCCCAAATGGTCGAAATTATTCCGGAGCCCTCCACTACGACACCTCTTTCTTCCTTTCTTCTTTTATATGGTTGTGCCAATCCAAGACTTTTGCTTCATGGGTGAATCAATGTGGAGCACCCTTCCGGCAAGCATTCGTAGAGGTGTTACAGAAAAATAGCAGGGTGCAAACATTACGCCCTCTAAAGCATCATGATGTGCACTCTTCTTGAAGGGCACTGATCTCTGGGCCTTAGCATTTTTAGAAATCAGTGGGTGTTCGTCTGGAGACAAGATGATTTGAACCCATGTTGGTGCCAGTCATCTGCCACAAGCAGGCTCATGATTATTAAAGCCCTCAGATCAGCTTTAATGAGAATGGGCCGACGCCACTGGGTGGAAGGGGGTCCTTTTACGAGGAAAAGCAGCCTTATTCTGGAGTTGTGTACGACTATAATCTTGTCTGCCTCTACTCTTCGCCTATACGAGATGCTCTGCTCTTTACACGCATCGAACTCTGCATGGAAGCAGCTACCATGGCTACAAGTTGCAATTTTGGGCGCTCAAAGCAGCGCCGCGGCCATTACGTATACGGGCGCTGCGGAGGGCAAAGCCGAAGACAAGCCAAGTCAAGCTGAACGAGCCAGAAGAGTGCGCGGAAAAGAAGTCATCACCGGGTTGTCAGGCGTGAAAGACGAAGGGGGCCCCGAGCGTTACGCTGCCTTTTTTTTTTCATTCTTATTCTTATTTCTTTCGATGCACTGTTTATTTTCCTCGCATGGTTGGTTCTCGCCTCGCCTGGATCGCGCCTTGCGTCGTCGGGCCATTGTTGTGTAGCCGCCCCCGGTCATTGCTATAGCTGACCGCGCCGTGCGTGTTGTACGCGTTGTGTATGTGCGCGGCACATTTCGAGAACGCGCGCATGCGTGAAAGACGTGTTCGCGGTTCCTCTCGGCTGCCGGTGAACTGGGAACCCACGGGAATTTGTAGACCACTTTCTGCACATCGCGGTGTGTGCATTGCTCACTTGCGTGCGCGCTACTTTGGGGGCAGCGCCACACTCGCAAAAACTCTTCTTGACGATCGAGTGAGTCTCAATGTGCACTTACTAACAGTCAGCGAAACGCATTATAACAAGGCGAATATTTCGTCACTGACCAAGTCAAGGAACAAGCGGTCATTTACCTTTGTTTTTGACTTGGTCACTGACCCAGTCTTCAGCTTGTTATAATCTTCATCCTGACCAGATGGTATTCCGTCGAACGTGAAACCACGCCAACAAAATGCAACAGCAACTCCTTATTATTACTTCGAGCACAGCACCGTTGCTAACGCTGTTTCTCAACTCTGGCTAAACGCTAATTATGTTGTCTTACGGATAATATACCCCCATATTACACCCGCTGTGTAATATCTGCCACTAAGTGCGCTTATCTTGCCTGAGGTAACACCAATTCCTCCTTTGATATTCGAGGACAAGATTTGAACCACAATGGTTTTTGTCTTCAAGCAACAAAAATGTTGGTGCCATTTTTCTTAAGCCTTTACAAAATGAAAACAATTCTTCTCTAATTTGTTGCACTCCATGATGCGCTCTTTTTAAAGATTATGCGCTCCAATATTGCCAGTTGTAAGTATTCCTAATTTTCGGGTTCTGCAGAGATTATTTCAAGCGCTGCAACTGGCACTGTTGTACTTAAATTAGCGGGTGACCAACCACTAGTCCTCGCCCTCTGTCACAAATACGATCAAATAAACCGAAGCCGGTAAACATAAACATCGGAGAAAATTTAGAAGGGGGCGGGTTTCGAGAGGTTGTACACTGAATGTCGAAAACAAAGCTTTAATAAAAAAGAAATTATGGGCAGAGACAGGGTAAGGGCAATAGGAGATTAAAACAGGAATGGACTCGAGTTAATAAGCAACGACCAAAAAGCATAACGAGATGAAGCTACGGCTAGGGATGCTTTTCTGCCGCACTCAGAAGGCGTCGCGGCTTCGGGCGCCAAACACTTTAGAGTACCTCAAGAGACGGTAGACGGATGCTATAATCCGCCCCAACAAAGGGCGTGGGACTTTGAGTTCCCTTTCACAGAAACTACTCGAAGCAAAGAACGCCTCTCTTCTAGCAGATCAGCGCTCTGTGAAGCAGCGAACTCTGAAAGGTCAGCTTGAGGAGAAAATGTTCAGGCAATATATGATGTACAAGCTTCCGATGCATCCTGGTGCCTTACTAAGCTCACCTCGAATTCGCGTAACTGGTGCTTTCTACTACCCGCCGCGGTGGCTCAGTGGTTAGGGCGCTCGACTACTGATCCGGAGTTCCCGGGCTCGAACCCGACCGCGGCGGCAGCGTTTTTATGGAGGAAGAACGCTGAGGCGCCCGTGTGCTCTGCGATGTCAGTGCACGGTAAAGATCCCCAGGTGGTCGAAATTATTCCGGAGCCCTCCACTACGGCACCTCTTCTTCCTTTCTTCTTTCACTCCCTCCTTTATCCCTTCCCTTACGGCGCGGTTCAGGTGTCCAACGATATATGAGACAGATACTGCGCCATTTCCTTTCCCCAAAAACCAATTATTATTATTATTATTATTATTACTTTCTACTCAAGTTTGCTTAAAGATACACCATACATGAAGTTCTATTCAGTTACTGTGGTTTTCAAAAACTGAAGAGGTACACTTAAGCTCCGCAATAAGGGTATGACACGATAGCGTTAATGGGTTAATGTCCATATGTGCGGTATTCATCATTATCTACTTGGCATGCATAGATCAATCCTGGCGCCGTGAATAAGTGATGTGCGACTGCCCCAGCAGCTGGCAAGTAGCAGTTCTGCGACTCAGGTAGACGGATGCAAATCCCTCGCAGCAAAGAACGTGGGACTTAAGTTTCCATTCACAGAAATTGCTCAGACGCTATGAAACCGGTGTGAAAGGTAATAATAGCACGTTACCTAACATCGCTAACCTAAAGCTTAAAACAAATATCCGTACTACCGGTCATGCCGAAACCTGGGAAATTCCGCAATCACGAACAAATTACGAACTTCGAATGCTGCGTCACCTCCTGCCTTCATAGTTAAACAAATATAGGTAGAAGTTTTCTGCCTTTTATATATGCATATAAATGTATTGCGGGCCGCCGCGGTGGCTGAGGGGTTATGGCGCTCCGCTGCTGGCCCGAAAGACGCGGGTTCGATCCCGGCCGCGGCGGTCGAATTTCGATGGAGGCGAAATTCTAGAGGCCCGTGTACTGTGGGATGTCAGTGCATGTTAAAGAACCCCAGGTGGTCGAAATTTCCGGAGCCCTTCACTATACGGCGTCTCTCATAGCCTGAGTCGCTTTGGGACGTTGAATCCCTCATAAACCATAAACGATATAAATGTATTGCCACTGATCCTGTGAACATTTTCTTGTATATATAAATTTTCAGTTTACAGTTCTATTACAACTACTGAAAAAAAATTGTTTATTAAATCTTACTGTATGCCATGTTGCCATGCATCGAAAGGGCCGTGGGCTATATAGTAAAGCGTATGCAGAGGCTTTTTCTCCATGGCCCTCAGCATTTTGCGACGCGGAATAAAGATCTGATTTGATTTGAGATCTGATTTGCTCTTCCCGACCTGAGCAACCTCTTGCGGCCAATCATTAACTGTCACCTACCATAGTGAGCAATTTGCTCACAGTCCGGTAGGCAGGTTGCCACCTGCCACGGTGGGCAGGTTGAGAGGACAGAAGAATTGGTCATCTCTGGGGATTTCTATGGGGATTTTTCGGTCATCCCGCTGCCGACGGCGGCAACGACGACAATACCGGGTTTAATGAAGTGCACAAAGTTTTATGCTTAAAGGTCGATGAAAGTACCACTCTGCCTGCCTTATTCGTTACTTTTTTTCTTTTTTTATTCGTGGATTCAGCTAAGCAACAGCAAGCAAACGCGAATTATTTGAATTTTCTACGCCTACGGCAGTCGCCTCTAATGTTCATTTCCCTTGTATTTTACTTCTCACTACAACGCCCTAAGCATACCTTAGACCACTTGTCGGCGCTTAGGGCACACTCCATGGCTCTCCTGTTCCACCTTCCGTGCGAGTATAGTTGTGGGCTCTGAACGAATTAGTATATTTTAACCCTTAAGCATGCAATCCTTCACATAAAATCACTTTCTAAAGTCGGCTGTTGACATTTTGACATAATTTCGATATACAGCTGACAAATTTTTACCTTAAAGGGGATGTGAAGGGGGCTTCAATAAAGTTGCGGCCTCTCTGGGATATTGAAGCACGCCCCTTCACGAATAGTGCCCGGCAAGGAATTTTTAAATGCGCTTTGTAGAAGCTGAGTTATATTTAGTTAAAATTTGAATTTCAGCGTCTTCGCGCCTTTCAATCTCCGCTCGTCAATTTTTGCACGCTGGAAGGCAGGCGCTCCTTCGCCGACCCCCCTCTGGGAGAGGAGGGGGGTCGGCGACGTCTGCAAGAATCTAACCAATGGCCACCTTTCACCTTGTCTACGCAGATGCGGGGGACGAAGGAGGGTGCGAGAATGAAAAAGTCGCCGGGAAGGGCTCGCCAACTTTGACGCGCGATTGTGGGTCGTCAGCTGTGTGTAGAAGAGTATTATTTGGCTCTGGCTTTCATGGAAACACAGTGCAGCGATTAAGTGAGTTAATGTGGTGTCCTCGGAAGGCGTTTAAGAGCCCCTTTAAGGTTTATCCCTGTGAGTAATTCGTAGTCGCATGCTGAAAGTGTACCGCACCGCCAAGTTCATCCTAGCCAGCTGCGTATTTAAAACTTGGGTATTGCGAAATCTCGCGCTAAGAAATGCATGCAATTTCTAGAGATAAATAAAATGACGCCGGTTTGTTGGGACGAGCAAAGGCAACATACAGCGTCGCAACATAAATATACGTACATCGCAACGAGACCAGCTGTTTTTAAAAGGCGCGCCCATTCGAGATCTCAGCAAGCCTGTTTAAAAGGATGAGCAAATAGCGGCGACGGTGGACGCGCCATGCTTTACAGTGCGCGAAACAATATGGGAATAACTTTGGAGGAAATGTTATCGCCAATTTTATGACTGAAAAAAATTTATCGCGCCGAGCTGTCCACAACCTTCGATTGTGACGAAGGACACAAGAATGACGAAATCCCGTTTCTTCACCTGATATTTTAGACGCGTATACGCAGTTATACAAGCCTGATATTTTTTGCCACCAAGTATCACACACCCAAGCGTTCATTATCTCGTCGATGCGATTTTACTCAGCTCTCAAGCTCGGAAATGCCTACAAAAAGAATAGAAGTCGATATGAAGAACCGATCGTATACGGAAATGCTCGGAACGAATTTGCTGTAACGTATGGCCCCAGTGCCAGCAAGAAACACCGTGCACCAGCAAACAGGAAAACACTGAATCGTGTTAGAAGCAAAAAAAACAAACTTTGCGGGTGTAATAAATTAGATTCAATTGAAACCCGAAATCGCTATTCCATGTTACCAAATGCTGAAAGACTCGCTATAATTCAGAAATATTCTGGTAAGAAAAAAGTGGCTTTTGTGAGCCCCCGTTTACTTCTCAGAAAATGCATGTACCTAAATTGCCCCAATATTACTATGCGAATTTGCTAATGAAAATCTATGTCAGTCATTATTTATAATAAATACCGACAGAAAAAGCATAAAACGCGCCTCTTAAACCTTAAAAAGCTCATGCCGTCATGGATGACTCGACGCCAACACATTGGATAAAACAGGAGATAATCTCCGCGTTGAATTAGTCACAACAAAGTTCACAACAGCATAAAATTCTTGAAAAAATGACATATTGCGCTGCTTCTAATATGAGAGGGTAATCTAACTCCTGCTTTTATTCATCTTGTTCCTGATAGAAAGGATTCAGGCCAACTCCTGCAGCTTACTATTAATCTCTGTAGTTCTATGGTCGGATACAACTTAAGTCTTCAGTGAAGCTCCGCCCACATTCAGGGCTGCCGCAAAAAAATTCCTGCACGACAAAAAGTGGTCCGTTGTTAAAACTTTTCTTGTTACCTAAACAAGAAGCTAAACCGAGGAATAAATTATAAGCTCTAGAATTTTGATACCTGGCTTGTTTAGTAAAGTAAAACGTTAAAAAAGCTGATTTCGTTCACTGCTGTGATTACAGTCCGCCCACTGTTAACAACTGTTGTTTTTTTTTAGTTTTAATCATACAATAGTTAGCTTATATTGATGCTGTGATACATTATGTTCTGGTCAGGCAGCTGAACATAAAGTATACCGGACGTCTAAGGTAAGCTGGTAAGCTTGTCAATCTGCACAGCGCATGCGCACAGCATTTGCACGCTGTTCTTGCGCACTCGCGCCAAAAGAATGCACAAATCACACAGGTGTCGGTGTACGGAGGTTTTTTTTATGTATATATACGTCTTTATGTACAAGCACACAATTGTACACGTTCAAGCAGCGGACTTCTGTATACAAACATTGGGCGCCGTAAATGCATCGGCTGCAGTTTCTCCCTCTCCCGAAGCACGCCCGCGCGGGGCCAAGTAGTTCATCACACACAGCGACTCTTTCACACTGCTTTTACACACGCGCGCGCGCACACACATCCACTGGCGGTCCGTTGTCTGCTACCTGTGTAGCAAGGTGTGCTCAAACAGCAAGGCATGCGTACAAGACACTGCCACGGTCATTCTAGCAGGTGTCGTTCAAGCATGGCACAGTTCCAAAAGTCCTTTCTCATTAAATATAAATTATATCTTCTATGTACAAGTCTCACCATTTCTCTCTTCCGAGCTCTTTACACAAATACACGCACTCCTGCAGGTGGACCGACTTCGATGCACGGCGGAAGTTGTTCCTCGCGAACTCGTGCAGTCGGTGTCGTCACTTATGCACAGTCAGTGCGCAATACACCAGACTGTGACGTCACAACGTTAACGTCTCACACTGTTCGGACCACTGCGACGGCGTCCATCGAACGCACTTCACGTTTGGAGCACAGACACTGGTAACACGAGACGAACGCGCTGTGTCTCGAAGAAAGGCTTCCGCGGAGCAGAAGAGGTGCAATGCCCAGAAGACCACGTGGTGTCGACGGATAAGAGTACGCGTGCGCTTCCCGCTGTATACGTCACGCTCTCGCGCCTTCTCGCGTTTTGCGCGATTTCGGCATCTCGGGCTCGATCGTGCGCAGGGGGTAGTTGCACGGCTCTTGCCGGTTTTCTTACACGAGTCCCGCTTTGCTGGACGAACGTGACGTCACCGGCTGACGTCGTTGGCTCTTTGACGTAGACACAAAGACGTCGCTACACGACCTCCTCAGCAGAATCTTCAGCAACTCTTCAGCGACAGGGAACGCCTTGGTGTTCACTAACGAGTAGGATGCCACACCTCGCAAAGCGACGGCTCCCGACAATGATTAAGCATGAGCAAAGTAGTTGGAAACCGGGATTGCTGAGTTCATTGCAGATAGAAAAGAACCAGAGACGATGCCTGCTGACGGAGACAGAACACGGAGGAACAAATGGACGTACAAGGATGCGATGTGCATCGGAGTTGTCAGTGGCATTGTGCATGGTGATCTTTGCTGCGATGCTCGGCCAATCAGACGTCACCGTGTTCTTTACTTTATTCCTCTTTTATGATGATGCTATTGGCTACGTGATATAGCATTTGGCATGAGGAAGCAAGTTCTTGTTGTTTACCTCAGAAGCATGTTGATGATGGCAGTTGATCTTCTTTCAAGCAATGCCACGCTATGCAAAAAAAAAATAGCAAGAAGGTTGCGATGCAGATTTAGGTTGGCAAGAAAAGTTTAAGTAATCTTCCAGAGATTTTTTTTTCTCATGCAAAAGGTCTTCTCAAACGGCAACGCTTTCAAGTAGACAGTCCAAGTGTTCGGTGGGTTCCTCCAGGTTCTGTGACCGTCCTGCTTTCACCAGGGCTCTCAAGAAGAATCAAGAATTGCTAAGAACGACGTCTTGTGTCTTCCACGTCCACGGGTCTTCCAAAGCATCTTACATTATTTCCGCATTTCTTCGCGAGTCCTCGAAGGCACAAACAGGAGCGACAGCAAAAGTTCACAGCTTCCACTGCAGCAGCTTGCAGATATTGTCCTTTTTTTTTTTCACTGATTCGCTTTTCTACGCAACAGTCAGTGACTGTGGAGCTTCTAACTGAGCTCTGCGTTAAGCAGCAGCTGACGGACTTGCAGAGTCTACGTGAGAAAGGCTGCGGTTACAAGATGAAAGTATCGATAATTCCCTAATATTTAAGTGAAGACCAAGGGTGTATAAGGCCACTGCTCCGGGGTAGAAAAAAAACGTACAAACGCCAAAATTACGCCTTTATAACCTAGCTAGATACCTTTATTACCATGCGAACGCCCTTCCTAAACTCCCAGACACTTCAGCCGCCTCCAGTACAAATGCTGCACTTGTTTCTTCGTTTTTTTTTCTGCACGACCTAAGACAGGTAACTAAACCGATTTCAAAACAGCGGTTTAAGTCTCAATCTTCCATTCTTTTTCTCTTTTCTTTTATTTTTCTCTTTTTTTCTCGTTTTTTGCATTTTAAGAACGAAGTATAAAACACTCGGGCATCAACTGCAGGACAAAAGTCACTGCCTTAAATATTCTCACGCGGGTTCTGTTTAGTGTAAACGCATTATACAATCATGGCGAAATAATGAGCGGAAGCGCTGAGGACTTCGAAACATGCCCGCGACCATGGACAAGCCGATTGCAAGGACGGGAACCGGTCATTTCTTCATGTGCAACATGACAGCTCACGCTCGGCGCAATCATATAAGCGCTTCGTTTTCCGTGGCTGCCGCTGGCAGCAAACAACCGGGTCGAGATTTAACTAGGCGTATTAATCGCAAGCACCGCTCAAATCGTTCTACCTCAGAAAGTGAGAGTAGCGCAAAACGGGACAAAGGGACAGAGAAAGACAGACACAACACAGGCGCTAACTTCCGACTGAATGAAACCAGGGCGGCCATGGAAAAGTGAGAGTAGCGCAAAACGGGACAAAGGGACAGAGAAAGACAGACACAACACAGGCGCTAACTTCCGCTAACTTCCGCTACTCTCACTTTCCATGGATCACCGTTACCGACTCGCCCAAGTTTCTACCCTTGTGTTCTACCTCAATTCGCGGTGCGTAGATATCGAATCATGCGATAGCCTTGATTCTTTCTTCAAGAGACTAAATTCAGAATTCGCATTTGCTTCTTTTGAAATAGAAGCGTAATTACGCGAGAAGTAAGGGCGTATTGAATCTCAGTTACTGGCTTCAGTGTCCTGTCACATTGAAACAGTGGAGCGAACTGAACATGTTCGGCGTGATACGCGTTAAAAAATACGCGTTGCAAACCAAGAGTAACTATTTAGGTTTGAAAAAGAAACCAAGGTAGCATAAACCGCGACTTAAAGATTCGTCGCTTGGAGTAAATTCTAACACCCTGCGGAGCACCAGCTCTCGTGTGGCACTGATACACTCAGTTTTCCACAAGCGCGTTATAACTAAATGAGTCTTGCAACTTAAGTACAATCAGCAATTATCTCTACATACGAACGGAAAATCAAGCAAGGTCTTCAGTGCCGCGAGACTCTGCAAGTGTCCACAGCGACTCCTGCGTGATGGTCAGTGTTCTTCGTTTGCATCATCAGCCAGGTTGAGATTTTGTCTTCAATCTTGCATACTGGCAACATGGCCTCGACCATGAACCCGATTCGGCGACCAACCATTGGCTCCTAGCTCTCCGCGTCTACGCTTCTCAAGCGAGCGTACAACGCACGTGATGACGTCGAGATGACAGTGTACGTCCAGCTAGGCCTACTGCGCACCTCTACTGGTCAGGTTGCCCACGACGTCGATGGAAACAATGCGTTTGGGCTCCACTGAGCTCAGTTATGAGGGCCGTGAAAGTCGTCTCTGTGAATTCTGATGGGACGCCATACGGAAGCCCGAAGCTCACGCGCGGGTCGATCTTGATCTTGATCGACACCTCAGACCCACATTCCTCCAGGGGCCACAGCTCTTTTAAACCGACCACGCTTCCTCCTACCTACAGCAGGCTAGCGGTTCGCGGTTGTACGACATGAGGAGGGACGCGATGTGACGCGAAGGAAGTCGACAAAGAGCTGACATGGCGCCCTGAAACAGAACGGCTTACAGAACGGGCCACCAATTGCGCGCCGCGGTGGCTCGGTGGATATGGCGCTCGGCTGCTGACCCGAAAGACGCTGGTTAGATCCCGGCCGCGGCGCGGAATTTCGATGGAGGCGAAATTCCGGAGGCCCGTGTGCTGTGCGATGTCAGTGCACGTAAAGAAATCCAGGTGGTCGAAATTTCCGGAGCCCTCCACGACGGCGTCCCTCATAGCCTGAGTCGCTTTGGGACGTTGAACCACCGTAAACGAAACCAAACAAGAACGGGCCACCAACTTCGAAGCCACCTTCCAGACGCTCCCCATTCGCATGCGGATCTTGCACATGGATTCGGATGACACACTCGCAGAGGTTTCAGGAAGGGGTATCTCTCTCTCTGTCTCCTACACGTGGCCAGGAGGACCTTCTGGGGCCGGTCTTGAGAACACCATGCGCCACGTCGCCGCTTGTCCAGCGCTGTTCTGCGTCGGGGCCGAGTCGCCGGGACCATGCACGCACCTCTGCAGCAGCTCCATCACCGCCGCTACAAGCCAGCTGTTACGGGGCGGGGGCCGCGCGCGATGTCTTCGGGGTAGTCCGCACGACGGGCGGGGGGCGGGAGTCTTCCGCGGGCGGGTCTCTGGCCGCTCAGAAGTCCCGCAGCTCCTCGTCTCAGAGGCTGGGCGTCGCCGACTGGTACATGGAGTAGAGCGACGGGTGGTAGTAGGTGGACGAGTCGTTGGGCAGCGCCGTGTGTCCCGCGATGGGAGGCGAGAGCGGGTTGTAGCCGCCGTAGCCGGACATCTCGTACAGCTTCAGGTCGACCTTGCTTTCGTTGGCCGCGATGATGCTGTTGATCGAGAACGGGTGGCTCGAGGGGTTGTAATGGGGGTCGCCCTGCGAAAGGCACAAAAAAAGGGAAAACGAAGACGTCGTTAGTACACAACCCGACCGCGGCGGCTGCGTTTTTATGGAGGCAAAACGCTAAGGCGCCCGTGTGCTGTGCGATGTCGGTGCACGTTAAAGATCCCCAGGTGGTCGAAATTATTCCGGAGCCCTCCACTACGGCACCTCTTTCTTCCTTTCTTCTATCGCTCCCTCCTTTAACCCTTCCCTTACGGCGCGGTTCAGGTGTCCAACGATATATGAGACAGATACTGCGCCATTTCCTTTCCCCCAAAACCAATTATTATTATTAGTAGTAGTAGTACACAGCACTGCTAGGCTTTAGCGCTAAGCCTCGCGAGTTTAAAAAATACGCGGGGCTTAACGCCTCAAAGCTACGCATGGAGCTAGGAGAGGAACTGTATGTTAGGGCTCCGGATTGATTTCAACCATCTGGGATTCTTTGCCGCGCACTGACACCGCACAGCACAAGGGCGTATTTAAATGAAATACGTCCGCCAAAACTGGGATTCGATCCCGCGACCTTGGACTCAGCAGCCGAACGCCAAAGTGATCAAAATGAAGGTGAAAATGAAGGTGAGGTCCACCGCCTTGGTGGAGCTTTGTCCTTTTCCATTATAGTCTATAAAATATGCCGTGAACATCACGCGGTCATCATAAATGCATCTCCACTGCAAACAGGTGCAGACACTCCGTGAAATCTGAAGTATAGGCCGTGGGTATCATAATTATAGTCACAGACACTGCAATTCTAGTGTTATATTGAGACAAGTCGTTGACAGCTTTTCGTCAGGACTGTTCATTCACAGTGCGCTCAAGAGTGCACGCGCCACACACACAAAAAAAAACGAGCGTCGTTTAAATCATTATGCACTTGTGAAGAAGTAAAACACTCGATACTTGTGAAATTGCAGAACAGTCGGCCAAAGCGATGCCATTGTACCTATGGCACTGCACTGAACAGGTGTGCGACCATACCTTGCACCAATTTCTGCGAATGCAAGGGTGCGAGTTATAGGAATTCAAACGCATCCTTAAGGGTGCGAACTTTACAGCGTAAGTCCACAGTCAGACGCTGATTAGGATATTATAATAACGATGCACAAAAGTAGGTACAGAACGCGAATTTAAATATCAAAGCAGAGCGAACTGCTCTATACTCAAAATGGTTCACAAGAATTCTTAAACGTGGATAAGTTCATATATCAATAGTTAACGAAAGCGTTTATAATATGTATTCTTGTGCGTAAGACTGTTTCATGACCTGTGGAAATGCCAGTGCCCCAGCCAATCAAAATGTCACCAAATGAGGTTCCTACCAATCACAGGTCGATCTTGTGTGCACACCAAGACGTCACACGGACTGCGTAGTGAGCCCTGCTGCAGACCTCGTCAAGAGCAGAGTCGCCGAATCAAAAGCGCCTCAAATGTCTTGCGAACGTAGTTCCATTTAAATGATATATGACGTCGTACGCAGCGCATAGATTGAATGCGTTTAAGCGGCGACTCTTCCCGCTCCATGAAAGACACCTGACACAAGGCCATGTATATGCACCCGCCATGTGTAGCTTCAGTGAGACAGACCAGCCTCTCAAAGGGATAACACAGTTATATGGATACATATAAGAGTATACAGAAATCTATGAAGGAATATGCAGGCACTGTGGCGTCTCACCAAAGGTAAAGCTAATACAGAGAGTTTTTAGGCTGCATAGGCATGAACGAAAATGACCAACGTGTGAGGAAGCTCTTGCATTAACACACTCTTACGTCCTAATGTTTTCATCAGTCTCCTCCTGCGTTATAACACTGCGAAAATACCGACGACCATAAAAAGCTGCGCTGCCTTATGAAAATAATATACACACTACTAATTATATCAGTGGGCCACGGACATGTTTAAGTTTCTTACTTGGCTCTCATTTCACATTTTTTATCCCACGCCGTTGATCACGAATAAGATAAAACTACCGTTTTGATGTGTTCACCGATAAGGACAATATAGTCTGCTGACTTCACGTCAACATACGTAATGAGCCACCAGAATGTTGTTATTAACTGAACATTAGCATAGTAGGCATGAATGTCTTTAAAGGAAACTAGTCACCTTAACATGCTGCACAACGATGCTGCACACTCTCCAAGACGGAATAAAAATGTGTCAGAACATCAACAAACACCGTAAAAAAAAGAAACCGACGCCACAATTACGCCAACGCAACGCAAAAGTTCAGCGACAGATGGACGCGACAGAGGAGTCACGCCTGTAAAGAAAGCAGGGTCTGTTATCACCGGCTTTCCCAGCAACATTGATAGAGAGAACGCTATAATCTGCCGGTTTATCCATGGAATATTGCCATCACTCCGTTCGCATTGTGCGAGCTGGATAACGAAAAAGTCCCGTTCTCCAACGGGACCCGCAGGTGGCTTCATTTTACAGCGACAGCTGTTAATGCCAAGTTTCCCATTATGCGGCGTCGCTGTCGCTGGCGTAACACATCATTCGTAACGTGTCACGCTGAGTAGTCTGAAGCAGTGACGTCACGCATGAAGTCAAGACAACGCGACAAGCTGTTTAGTAAGAATGGACCCTTACAAAATTTTTTGAACAGTCTATAGACTGTCCATAGACTTCTGTATATAAATTCTACAGGCTCTCTATTGACAAACCCTAGAGAACAGTCTATAGGCAATGCAAATTCTATAGACAGTTTATAGACAACCTAGATTTATGGCCATACACTTTAGACTTTTGTCTATAGACAGTCTGTAGACTATAAATAGACAAAAATAAATATCTATATGAATGCAATAGAGTCTGTAAGAAGTCTAAAGACTGTCTATAGACAATTTTTATAAATGGGAGTGACACATCACAATTGTCATGACAACGCGCCACGCTGATTGGAGCACAATGCCGATCACTGATAAGTCTGAACACAAAGACGTCACTCGTGACGTCGCGAGGCATTCACTAGAACTTAAGTGTGGCTTTAATGCGAGTGTAGCGGCAAAAACGCAACGGTCATCCTACACCCGGTACGCAGAGTTACTAAACATATTGCAACTGTCATTTCGGTATCTCGACGTCCGTGATATTAATGCGCTGCTAAATGTCCGGTCGATCTTTTCAACCATCTTTCCACATACCGCGCTTGCTCACCACCACCTTGGAACATGAAAAAGGTCGGAGCACGATCTCCTCTTCAGATGCCTCCGTCTCTATTCTTTGAGCCATAGTAACGTCCAATGGGAAATATCTAGCGGCATGAGTTAGCCAGAACATGATGGCGCGAACCTCCCCGTGCCCGTCTGTTAAAGGCAGACGTGAGTATACATCATCTCGTGAGTGCGCCACTTCTCGCATGCAGCTGCCCGTGAAGCGGCCATCGCCGTGACAGCCCATATAAAAATGGTCTATAGACAGTCTATAGACTTCTTGTAGACTCTATTGCCTTATTATAGATGTTTTATTTCGTCTATTTATAGTCTATAGACTGTCAATAGACAAAAGTTTACAAAAAGTGCATGTTCTTAAATCTGTAGATTGTCTATAGACTGTCTATGGGATTTGTATTGCCTATAGACTTCTGTAAGGTTTGTCTATAGAGAGTCTATAGACTTTATATGCCGAAGTCTATGGACAGTCTATAGACTGTCTAATTAAATTTTTGTAAGGGAGGGATCTCTCGCTTTGAGACACACACAGCTGTCGCAGTAAAGACAGCTGACATTCGAATAGTGCACAACTTTCGAATTCACCCTGGAAAAAGCTATAAAATTACGGTCATTCGAATATCAAACTCCATTTTGCACACGTCCAAAACAATGTGGTGTAGGGCGACTTGAAAATGACGCCAACTTCCTAGTGAACTTAACACGGAGCTTTTACTCAGCAAAAATGTCTGTGATCTGACTACGCGACCGCTATGCCGATGTGGATAAAATCTGGCGCATATATATAAAAGGATATGAGAGTTGTGATGGAATCATGTTTTTCGTTTACTGCAGACTGTTTCATAAAAGTAATTGGAAATCACAAGATTTAAAATTTCCTAGCTTCACAATGGCAACAGACATTCCTGTTCAGCAAATCATAAATATTACAGCGTGCAGATGGGACAGAACTAACATTTTAATTTACAATGTTCATGAGAGTTTTGCACAACTATTGCTTTAAAATGCTGATCTAATATATAAAGTTGAAGAGATCATTTTTTTCGCTGAGAAATGTTTTACTAGATCAGACGCCGTAATTATTAAACCTGTTTCCGTGAGGCAACTACAAACATTTAAAATCCAGCTTAGGTGCTGTGAAACGCTTCGGGCTTTTCGACTACATAAAACTGATGTCCTAAATAAAATTTTTGCATCCTTCAGGCACTATACTTTCTTTCGTATGTGACCAATTTCATTTCAATAGGTGAGAGACTTCAGGTAATGCATTTCTGAGTGCATACGTACTCAGACAAAGGCGCCGGAGATGAAGCTAATCAATGTTTATCAGACTATTTCCGGGTGCAAAGGCTCAAGGCATGTGGCGCAGCGCAGACCCTCAGACAGTCTGTGAACTGTCCATAAACTTTTATCAACAAGGCGTATAGACTGCTTGCAGACAAATATTGCGCAATTATGGCCTTATAGTTTCTGTGGAGGTTATCTATCGAGAGCCTGCAGACCTCTACACAAGACTCGCAGCAAACATATCTCTCCAGAGAGAGCATATACTCCTAACAGACCCTCAGTGGATATTTGTCTAGCCTAAGGTAACCTATCTATTTATGGCCTTACATTTCCAGTAAAATTTTGTCTAATGACAGTCTACAGACTTCCGTCTACTAGGCTCTCAGTAGATATGACTCAACAGACAGTCTGCAGACTTCTGTCTACTATAGACCAGCAGGGACCATTTGTCTACTGACTACTTTTGAACGATCTATGAATTTATGACCACACAGATTAGTAGAACTCTGTGCATTTGTGTATAGAGTGTGCATACTTCTGTGTAACATACCCTCGGTAGACATTTTTCTGCGGACAGTCTGTAGACTTCTGTCCACTAGAATCTCAGAGAACGCTTGTCTACAGACTGTCTATGAACGATCTATAGCATTCTCTTATTACCTTTTAGTAAAATATAGCCTCTATAAACATGTCTGTTTACATTCCAAGGACATGCAGGGTGTATTATCGGGGGTGCTTACTCCCCTAGAACACTCGCATTGACCAGCAAGGGAAGGAGGGAGTTTTCGTTTGAGAACTTTTTCGAACGCTACTCCGTGTATACCCCCCAAGGAAGTTTTTTTGATTATCTGCCGAGATTATCTGAGTGCGAAGAACCCAACATACAACTTATAAAAATTGTTGACGCCTCTGGCAAATAATCAGATCTAGTAACTTTGTGCACTACATTATTGAGGGTGGGCAGCTGAGCTGTAGTTTTTGAGCTCGTACCACTCAAGAGCGCACTGCATACACAACACTCTTTCACATGCTCATAATTTCACATGCTTTCAGGCTCATTTACCAAACTTCAAGGACAAAAGATGCCCATATTTGGGCCTCTGTGAAAACCCGTCATGCAGCTTATGCAGTAGGTCCTACCTTCACCAACTAATTGTTCGGATAGGCGGCACCCGTCATCTACACATTCATGCCTACTGAAGGCGCACACAAGATAGGAAAGTATATATATACGCAATATGACGTGGATGATGCAAACTTGTACGGTGCAACACTATGACTGTTCAGAACAGCCACACAGAACGTTTCTCTGCAGCTTCTGCATAAAAAAACCTTGAGAAGCGTCGTGTCCGGCGCATGCAGCGTCAGATGGCGACATTGAAGGATATCTAAGAACAATATCGGAAACGAGAGTTATCCCTACTCCGCTCCAGATCAGCACTGCTGTGTCAGGGTCGCCTGCGCGTACCCGAAAATAACCAGCCGTTTCCTAACATGTACTGATTTCCCGCATCTGAAACAAGGCTAGATTTAGATATACGCGTACCTCCACGTATGATCACAAAGCACTGCCTCGGCGAGAAATTTGTTCGATGTCTGAACTGAAGGTGACGCGAGACTTTCATGCGACATGAGAGGCTGAACAAAATTCTAGCTCGTCAAGAAGTAGTACTGTATCCAGAAGTACTGGTCGTATACTGCTCGATAGGTTGTCACACTCACGCGTGACTAGTGTCCTCGTTCCTCGTCACGCAGACTCACATCTGTGAGTTTGAGTCAGTTGTTCAGAGTGTGAGTATGAGAAAGTGGGCGTGAGTGTGAGTCAGGCACGTAATCAAGGGGGACTCGAGGGCTCTCCCCTCCCCCAAACTCCGAAATCAAGCTGATCCCTCCTCCCACGGTTCCTGTGCTGTTTTTAAGCATGTGCCACCCAGCACCCCTCCCCATCCCCACTCGATGCAAAAAGTTACCTTGGGCCTATATCGAAATATATTTTTGGCTACGAGCCTCCTATGAGTGGACGTGAG
This sequence comes from Amblyomma americanum, assembly GCF_052857255.1. Taxonomy (NCBI): domain Eukaryota; kingdom Metazoa; phylum Arthropoda; class Arachnida; order Ixodida; family Ixodidae; genus Amblyomma; species Amblyomma americanum. The sequence continues at coordinate 190,134,717 of NC_135501.1, read as the reverse complement.
TGTGAGTAAAAGTCGCAAACCAAGGAGGGCACTTGGTGGTTCATTGCCGCAGCTGCGAAAAATGTAAGCCGATGTTCCACCGGTGGACCATTTTGGCCAAGAGAATTAACCGATACGAGCGAGAAATTTTAGAGCCTTCTCACATTAGCAATCACAAATAAAACTGCGTAAGTGTTGCATCTATACATTCAACAGAAAAAGAGCGTGCTTACCTTGGGACTGAATAAGAAATTAAAAAAATAAAAGTCAGAAAGCTTACATCATTGCACGTGTCCTACGGAGATGTGACGAGAAGATTCATGTGTGGAGGGTTTTGTGCGGTAATGTTTCTTTCAGCCCTTACAAAAACGGTCTATAGACAGTCTATAGACTTTTTATAGGCTCTATTGCCTTCCTATAGATATTTATTTTTGTCTCTTCATAGTCTATGAACTGTCTATAGACAAAAGTCTACCAAAAATGTACGGCCATAAATCCATAGGTTGTCTATAGACTGTCTATATGATTTGTATTGCCCATAGACTGTTCTCAGAGGTTTGTCTATAGAGATTCTATAGACTTTATAGACAGAAGTCAATGGATAGTCTATAGACTGTCTAAAGAAATTTTTGTGAGGGAGTATTGTGCAGATAAAAGTTCTTCATTGTCATGCATCTCGTCTTTGCGTCCGCGTCATTGTGTTCCGCCGATAACTTGTCAAGTTCTGGGTGTGAGTGGCTGTTGATGTGAGAATAGATAAGAGAGCATGGAGGGACGAAAAAGCAGCAGGAAATAGCAGCAGGAAACATAATTTTACGTTAGTGAAAATCGCGAACCTGCATCAGAATGTACCTGCCTACACTACACGCCGCACAGAAATATGGAATGTTTCGAGATACAGAACTAATTATAGCAAACAGATGCTTGAGAATAATTTACCAAGGTTGTTGAATTCCCTAATTGAAATGGGTATCGACATTCTAAGCATGAACCCGTCAAACTTTAAAGCCTTCATGCGTTCCTATACTGCATAAAATGTAATATATTTTTGTCTTTATTATTTCTTTAATATCTCTGTCTCTCCTTCATACATATTTGTGAATGTTTCTATGTTTTGTTTTGGGCTTTCTTTATTCACTTCTTGTGTTCTGATGAGCTGACTGCCACCGCTGCTCTGTCAAGTGTACACCAGGATGCAGGACCGGTCAAGCCTCCAGGAGGCTTTTTGCCTGCCATCCTCGACATTATATCTGTATGGTGTAATGTTGAAATAAATATTTGAGAAAATATTCATGAGTGAGTGTAAGTGAACCACCCCTCATGGTGCCGAGCGAAGCTAGATGCTCATAAGTGGTTATCCACTGCGATCGCAAGCCACTAAGTCGTTATCACCATCATCGTCGCCCTTCATGCAATCTCCAGCTCACAGCAGACGACAAAATAGCTTATCAAAGCAGCTGGATGCTGCTGCTGACGGGCTTTTGCGGGTTGACATAAGCTCAGCCTCGGTTCTGGAATGAAAAAGCTTTCAAGACCAATTCGCGACTCAATCACGAATGCATGGTTCAGTCTTCTTGCTTCCAATTAAACCATGACAGACTTTTAAGCGCAGGTTCTGAGAAAGTTCAACTAAATGCTGAAATTGAAGCTGCCTAGGAACACATATTAATATATAAAAAGATCAATGTGGTTTTGCTATGACCAACCCTCCCCACGTGTCAAATCTGATCGCCACGGGTTCTTTGGCGAATGCTTGTTCTCCTCTACTGTATGGGAAACATTGCAGCAACACGCTCTATGCACTGCCTCGCAAAAGCTGTGTAGCATGGTGGAAGATATACATAGACAGCAAATCAGTGGCCGAACACACAAAGGTGTTAGCAGGTATGGGAACGATTCGTGATTTTATGGCACTCATGCACTGTCCATTCACTAGTTGTCCACACAGGCAAAGATGCTGATCAATTTGGCTACGGAATGGCTGACGCCAAGCGGTGGCTGCCAAAATGTTACAAGGGTCCAGCGCTATTAGTAGAAAGAAAGCGCCAATGATGTACTCTGTACGTATACCTTTTGCAAAGCCTTCTGCAAGTAAAATGTTAATTTGTCATTTTGTTTATCACATTTAGTCATCATTATCATGCAAAAGCTACAGCCACCGCATTTATATTATTACATAGTTCTTGAGATAAGACAAACAAATTTGTTCACTAAGGTGTACTCCGAAAAGAGAACACGCATCCGTTGCAGTTCACAAAATAAACACGCATACATCGGCAATGGAAGGGCGTTAGTACCTCAAGTGCGTATACTTCAGGTTTATTAACATACTTCCAGCGAATACAACGCTTAGGGATGGTCACTGTTTCGAGAATTCTTGCGAGAATCGAACGTAATGCAAGCAGTTGCGAACACATATACGTATAGAGAAACGCTACGATATATCTGTGTGTCCCGAGATTTTTATCATCCTCATAAATTCCAAGACCGTCTTTTACTTCTATTACACAGTCAAGCAAATACACCACTCGACCAGCAGCACGTCTCCGCACCATCCCTCACACAAAGCTAGCGATGTGAACACAATTTAGGCTATATAGCACCACAAGAACACTCCGAAGAATCACTGTAACCTTTAACAATACTGAAATAAAATTTTCGTTTCAATGCACGCCTGGACTTAACAGTCATGATGCCACAGTTCTCATTGGGGCTCACAAATGCACCTTTGATTATGAACCTGACATTCCCGTTGCTTCTAAACAGTAACGGTGTTGCATGGGTCTTGTGTACACTCTTGTGTATACGCCCAACGACTGTATTCCTTTTTTCGGCTTACACTTATCGCTGAATAAGCGGCTATAGCATAAAGCGGGAGTTCACATGCAGCGTCACTCCTTTCCAATGAACTTAATGATGAGCGCACGAACGATGATGTTCGCTATGGTTGTTAACGGGAAGACACCACCAACAGCGAGAACAGAACGAGCGTCACCGTTTACATATGTTCCTTGTGCATGCGTCTGCCCTTTTCATATGCACGTTCATGGTGATAATAATAATAATAATTGGTTTTTTGGGGAAAGGAAATGGCGCAGTATCTGCCTCACATCTCGGCGGACACCTGAACCGCGCCGTAAGGGAAGGGATAAAGGAGGGAGTGAAAGAAGAAAAGAAGAAAGAGGTGCCGTAGAGGAGGGCTCTGGAATAATTTCGACCACCTGTGGATCTTTAACGTGCACTGACATCGCACAGTACACGGGCGCCTCTTAGCGTTTTGCCTCCATCAAAACGCAGCCGCCGCGGTCGGGTTCCAACCCGGGAACTCCGGATCAGTAGCCGAGCGCCCTACCCACTGAGCCACCGCGGCGGGGTGCACGTTCATCCGTGTTGATGTCTTCTGACGCTGAAACAAGAATTCCCCTATATGGGAGTAAAAAGAGAATAATCAATCCTCTAGTGCACACCCTTTTACGGGCAGGGTATTCTACCATGTTTCGGGGTAGATTTCGATCCTTCAACATACGGAATTACTGTTGGCAATGGAGGCATGTTCCAACCTTAAATCACAGTAGCTTGAAGCAATTAGCGATGGAAGGAGACTTCTAAACGCGGCCCCTGAGGTCTTGAGGTTAGCAAGTACATTCTAAACAAGATGGAGTAAAAAGGAGAGTAAGCTGTCCTTTAGCGCACTGTCTTTGATAAAAAAGAGTGCGCTAAAGGATAGCTATCTCTCCTTTTTACTCCCCTAAGCATAATCTTATTTAGAGCGTAGAGGAGACTGAAACCAAGGTTAAAATCATGTAAGAACTTCGCATGTTTTGAAGAAGAAATGTATTTTCGTTGCCAAAGATATGTATTCCGTATTTTTAGGGATGCAACTCCATCCGAGGGCATGAGCAGCATACCGCGCCCCTATTAAGGAATGCGCAAGTGGACGGCCAACCCCCTCTTAGGGTAATTCGTGATTAGCGTGTGTATACCGACCGACAAGGACTTGCTGGTTTCACACTGCCCTTTCTTCGCCGGACGCCGCCATGTTTTCTAAAATGTTAAAGAAACATCGAGGACAACGTATTCAATGTTTATTGTTAGTAAAAAAAAAATCAGTTCTATTGTTCTTTCTGGCTATGCTGGTGTTTCCGGCAGTAAAATAGGAATTCGTTGCTGAGAAAAAAAGACTTGAAAAAGGAACATTTTTTCCCCGCTAACCGATGCATGCAACTCGTGACTTCATACCGAAAAGGATTCCGTGATCATCGTTTCGCAGTGAAATGCCTGTGCAGCCTGACCTCGGGAATTAGAGCCGCCGCGGTGGCTGACTGGTTATGGCGCTCGGCTGCTGGCCCGAAAGACGCGGGTTCGATCCCGGCCGCGGAGGTTTAATTTCGATGGAGGCGAAATTCTAGCGGCCCGTGTACTGTGCGATGTCATTGCACGTAAAAGAACCTCCGGAGCCCTTCACTACGGCGTCTCTCATAGTCTGAGTCGCTTTGGAACGTTAAATTCCCATAAAACATGATCCTCGGGAATTCGAGCAAAAAAAAAAAAAAAACTGCATTGACGCACCACAGTCTGCTATCGAAAACGGCCGATGGTGTCTATACCTGCATTTTATTCTTTATGTTTTCTTGCTCGTAGAAACAAGAAAAAGTGGTAGGGTTTTCACGTAGTTAACGCGAGTAGACGCGCGAAAGCGTGTGTTCATTATTCGCATTTTCTTTCTGTCGTCTGCATGTGTCTGGGCTCTGGTGGAATGGCACATACACACAGAGGGGGATCTGCATGTTGTTGTTGCCTTAGTGGCATGGCACATAACCACGACGGGGGGTAGGCCGGGGTTCAGTGGGGAGAGCCAAAAGAAGAGGGCAAACTGGTGCCAAGCTAATGGTAGTGCTTGGGGTAATATATCAGAATAATTAAAGAGGGAAGAAAAACAAAACAAAAATAGAACGGGAGAGGAGATCACAGAATTGAATACATGAAAATTGCACACAACCGCGTTTCTCGTTCTTCATCGTCGCACCCTCTCTCCACACTGTGGCAGCTGGCGCGACGCTCTCCTCCCATTGGCTGCAGCTGGCGCGACGCTCCTCCGAACTTTCCCGAGCTTCCTCCTATTGGCTGCAACTGGCGCGACGCTCCTCCGAACTTTCCCGAGCTTCCTCCGATTGGCTGCAGCTTGCGCAACGTTCCTCCGAACTAACCCGAGCTTCCTCCCATTGACTGCAGCTTGCGCGACGCTCCTCCGAATTTCCCGAGCTTCCTCCGATTGGCTGCAGCTTGCGGGACGCTCCTCCGAACTAACCCGAGCTTCCTACCATTGGCTGCAGCTTGCGCGACGCTCCTCCGAACTTTCCCGAGCTTCCTCCCATTGACTGCAGCTTGCGCGACGTTCCTCCGAACTAACCCGAGCTTCCTCCCATTGGCTGCAGCTTGCGCGACACTCCTCCGAACTTTCCCGAGCTTCCTCCGATTGGCTGCAGCTTGCGCGACGTTCCTCCGAACTCACTCGAGCTTCCTCCCATTGGCTGCAGCTGGCGCGACGCTCCTCCGAACTTCCCCGAGCTTCCTCCCATTGGCTGCAGCTTGCGCGACGCTCTTCCGAACTAACCCGAGCTTCCTCCGATTGGCTGAAGCTTGCGCGACGCTCTTCCGAACTAACCCGAGCTTCCTCCGATTGGCTGCAGCTTTGCGCGACGCTCCTCCGAACTTCTCCGAGCTTCCTCCGATTGGCTGCAGCTTGCGCGACGCTCCTCCGAGCTTACCCGAGTTACTCCGGTCACACAAGACAAAATTCTTACTCGGGATTGGTACGTCTGGAGTGCTTTCGTACCGAAAATTTTCGGTGAAAGCAACGTCTTCGTCATTGGAACGTGGTAACCTATCGATGTAGACAAACTTCGATTTGTCCTCTCTGTCTATTTAACGTGACTTCACCTTTCGACAGCCTTTGATCGTCAACAACCGTCGCCAAATCCGCTCGGTGCAACCAACCACCAGCGAGTTCAACAGCGACCATTAAAACAACCCGTACGATAGTCGCGCCATTCGTGCGTTTGCAAAGGGAGTTGCGGTGCGCAATTAGTTCATACCAGTTATTATCGGTAACCCTTGTGAATGCGTTTAACTAGACAAAACGGTCAAGCTAGCACACAAATCGAATTGTTGATGCGACACAGAACGGTACATGCGCATACAATATTCGTTCTATCCTCACGCATTAATTCCCCTTAAGTTAAGGAACCCAGTCTCTTACCTTGCCTATACCTTGCATAGTTCAATTTTGAGATATTCACATCGTTTATTTGGCAAAGTAAGGATTCGCGCATATTTTGGTACATGCCCTCTTCCTTTGTGTTTTTGCGCGAGCTGTTCGTTCGTCAGAGTAAAAGATTTTTTGATTATGTCAGGACGGCGCGAAAACAACAAGGACCAAAGAGGCACACGAACACAAAAGGACAGGCACCAACTAGCCCAAACCAAAGTATTTTTTGAGAGTAAAAGAAACTTGTTATCCTACCAAACACATTTGGAGAGTCACAAGAGACGTGATGACGTCAGCGACCGGCCGTTAATTTCCGACATGTGCCGAGATGAGTTGGCGTTCCGATTTTTTCATATCCGTGCGCACACTAGAGCTACAGACAGTGGCCACAGCAGCCGAAATGAGGAACTGAAAATACTCATCTCGCGTTTAATTCAAAGGATGCTGGGCTCGGCGAGAGTTACGGGGAAGGATCACGCCTAGAGGCAACATTAAGCGACGCGGACAGCCTGTGGGGAACCAGGAAATAAGCTAAATATTACTCGAGCAGAGGGAAGAAAATCTGAAAAAAAGTAATATTCGTGACACTGCGGCTCTATGCTCAGTACGGAGCAGCATATACAGCAGACTGAAAAATTTCCTTGCGAGTCCTACGTATACAGAGGCGGCGATTATGTAGAGTAAAAGATCGTTCATACACCGCATGTATTCAAGCAACACGTGAAAACATTTAGAGGGAACTAATATTTTAATGCCTGCTTTAGCAAAGTTGGAATCCAACTGTCTGAACGTAACGAAAAGCGACCATGACCGCAGAGCATGTCAGCAGCTCCGGTGGTTTCTGTGAGCGCAATAATGTCCGGCGGCGAATGCAATTAAGCAGCTCAGACACAAAAACTTTTTTGATTATCTCACAGCCCGTGGAGCCCGAAAATACCGACCGACTGCGATGACAGGCAGGTTTTGACATGGTCTTTAGATTGCAAGGCACACTGAGGCCGCTTAAAGAAAAGTATAGCTTTTTCCTCCTCACGTGACCCCTAAAATCTTTAAGCCGGGCACTGCATGAGTAAAATCTTCACTCCACAGTGTTAAAACATATACCACACCTGGATGAAGTACTAAAGAGATACTGTCCTGTAAAGACACGTCAGGATTACGGAATAAGGCGCCGGTACAACATTATGGAAGAAAAGAAAGTGAACTCGCTGTATACCGACATAGCTTCAGGCACTGACAATAAGAACTGACAGCACTATTCGACCGACGGACAACTGATTGGTTTTTAATCTATCATCTTTTGTTTGCATCATAATGTGCTAGCGTGTTTTGGTTTCTAAATGTATTGAAATGAAATATATTATATTGAAATATTACTTTATAACTTTTCAAGTAGCATAAACACTGCATTCGCTACTTGTATAAGTTTCATGTTCATAATCATTTTTGACATCTGCTGTGTGTATCACTCTTTAGGAAGTGTAGGCACTGCATTTGCTCTAGGTATAAGCTTCGTCTTCATATTATTTTGATTGTGCTGTTAAGTCCACTGCGTGATGCTGCCTGTAGGCCCCCAGGGCCCAGTCAAGCTGTCTGTGGGAGCTATTTGCATGGGGGACCCCCAACTTGTAGGTCGGAAATAAAGTGGATTTAGATTTGGATTTGGATTTGGAAAAAAAAAATTATAATGTACTACGTTTCTTCACGGCTTTGTTGCTCATATGTACGTGGCAAGGTAAAAGATAGCACTTTAAAATTCATCTTTGTATTCTAACCTGCAGCGTTATCACATCAAGAAGGAAAAATGATACAAGCATTATATTCACAAAGCCTTGATAACATCCTAATTGCGAACTTGTTTCAAAATCAACGAGTAATAGAAATACGCAACTTGGATAAATACAGACGAAGTATAGAAATGAAGCTCAAGACCTGGACAAAAAATGGGAACATGAAATAGATTATTTCACAAGACACGCAAAGTGTTGCACTGTATACCTGTCCGTCCAGGCTTAAAAGCGGAGCGCCTTTTTGCGATACGTTCTAAATGTCGATAAGAATGACCAGAACAAATTCATTCCTATTTATTATTAATTCCGCACACAGTAATTATATATTAAAACTATTCTACAATTACATATTTCTAGCATTGTTGAACTTATGAAACTTGCATCGCATCGTCACAGCGCTATTAGTCGATATTGTCATAAAACTCCAGGCAACTCAATGGTGCGTTATGTTGTGCTAACGATACTGAATAAGTAACTTTCATCGCATCGTCACAGCGCTATTAGTCGATATTTTCATAAAACTCCAGGCAACTCAATGGTGCGTTATGTCGTGCTATCGATACTGAATAAGTATATGTATTGTACTGAATGTTATCTGCTTGTAAGTTCCTGCGTATTGAGTGCAATATTTGCCGATCAAGCATGGTTGTAAACGCTTTCACCCATAGTACCCGTTAATTGTTCTTGATTCTAAAAGAGCCACCAAGAACTGTTAGGCAATGTAAACACAGTCGTTATTCACTGCCGCCTCTTCCCCACGTATTTAATAATTTTATCTATAAATTCCCCCAAACCCCCTATACAATGCCGCCGCGGTGGCTCAGTGGTTATATGGCGCTCGGCTGCTGACCCGAAAGACGCGGGTTCGATCCCGGTTGCGGCGGTCGAATTTCGATGGAGGCGAAATTATAGAGCTCCGTGTACTGTGCGATGTCAGTGCACGTTAAAGAACCCCAGGTCGTCGAAATTTCCGGAGACCTCTACTACGGCGTCCCTCATAGTCTGAGTCGCTTTGGGACGTTAAACCCCATGAACCAACCAAGAAAACCCCTACAACATCTTATATAAATAAAGGTAAAATAGAAACATTGCGATTTTATATTAGCAAAATTTTCAGGCGGCTGGGCGAAAAAAATAAAAGAAATAGTTTAATGCTGAAGTTCCAGGCATGGCGATTTCGGCGTGTGTAGAAGTGAACAACGCCGTGTGTCGACACTCAAAGTATTTTTTTTTTCCAGGTCCTTAAGACAAAAGAAAACTGGGGCTGATGTTGGGTATGACTCGTACCATAAACAAGGTCACCGTTCGAGGTCCACAATTGCGGCAGTGGATAAGCACGCCACAAGCCTTTGCAGCTATATAGACAGCGTGCGCCCGTATATAGACATTTATGTACAGAGAGACATGGAATCTTGAGGAAATATTGACCCAGACGACTGCCAATAGAGATTAACGACATACGCCTACATGCACGCCTGAGACAGGTCTATATTGACGCAATTGCTGAAATCTAGTAGTACGTATGTGAGGTGTACGTGTGTGTACACCGCAGGTGGAGGTACAAAAAAAAGAGCTATATTAAATAGAACCTAGAAACGATAAAGATTAGCGCTAAAGCGTGCAAACGTCAGCAGTGTAAAACTCTCCAAACTATTTGCATGTACCTGCTCAGGCGAGAAAGATATCAGTCTGCCGCCTTCGATAGATATGCCTGGCCTCGATAGTGCATAGAGTGGACGCAGTATTTGCTTTATGAGTGACGTAATGTAATCATCGGAAGGCGGTCACATAAAAGGCGGACCAAATAACGGTGCTCGTAGAGATAAAAAGGCACGAGGCAAAAGGAATTCAATACCGTTACTATTTTCTGAAAACCGAACAAGTAGAATCGTGCACACTGATCTGCCTGTTTCCGCGGTAGGAATACTGCGGTATATAAAAAGAGAGAATGAATTCAATCTCGATTATATTCGTAGATAATGCATCCGAACGGTGACCTGACTGCGAAGCTTCCTGCGACGATTTACTGTAAGCATGTCTTCTTTTGCGCTGCGGTGGCTCAGTGGTTAGGGCGCTCGGCTACTGATTCGGAGTTCCCGGGTTCGAACCCGACCGCGGCGGCTGCGTTTCGATGGAGGCGAAACGCTAAGGCGGCCGTGCGCTGTGCGATGTCAGTGCACGTTAAAGATCCCCAGGTGGTCGAAAATATTCCGGAGCCCTCCATTATACGGCACCTCTTTCTTCCTTTCTTCTCTCAGTCCCTCCTTTATCCCTTCCCTTAAGGCGCGGTTCAGGTGTCCAACGATATATGAGACAGATACTGCGCCATTTCCTTTCCCGAAAGACCCATTTTCAATCAACCCGCCGCGGTGGCTCAGTGGTTAGGGCGCTCGGCTACTGATCCGGAGTTCCCGGGCTCGAACCCGACCGCGGCGGCTGCGTTTTTATGGAGGAAAAACGCTAAGGCGCCCGTGTGCTGTGCGATTTCAGTGCACGTTAAAGATCCCCAGGTCGTCGAAATTATTTCCGGAGACTTCCACTACGGCACCTCTTTCTTCCTTTCTTCTCTCACTCCCTCCTTTATCCCTTCCCTTACGGCGCGGTTCAGGTGTCCGCCGAGATGTGAGACAGATACTGCGCCATTTCCTTTCCCCCAAAACCAATTATCATTAGAAACAAAAGTAGGCAGCTCTTGCACGTACGCGGAAACTCTGCGGTGTGGCAATTCACGAGACAACATAATTTTCATAAATAAGAAAAAAAAATGAGATTTGATTTTGTAAACGGTTTTTGTGCAACCTACCTCTTCGACATTTCATAAAATAGTGAGAGCAAGAAATAGGACATTTTACTTCTAGGACAAAAACGAGGGCTTATATTAAACTGTCTTTTGCACCAAAAAATACCAGCTAAAAACACTAATTATGGAGTAATTTTTATAGCCCGGAATTACTAAAAAAATATCGCACTCTTTGGCCCCGTTGAATACCACAAACAAAACCCAGAAACGTACGACCTTTTGTAATAATATGCACTACGTTAGAGGCTCTATTACGCTGTATACAACACACCTTCTATACCTTGGCAATGATCATTTCCACGTGTCCTGCTAATAAGCGTAATTGACAACAGGAAAATGTAAATCAGAGCAGTGATTCTGTCGAGCTTGTATTGACTGCCAACAGAATCCTACCGAGATTTTATGGTGCAGCGTCAACGTGGTTTCTCGTTTTATTCTAAGTGATACAAGTACTCGCTCATAAGGTGCCTAACGAGGAAAAAGAATTCGTTGTTCGATTTAAAACTGACCCCTGCCAACGGCGAGCACGCGTGAAACATACTCAGCGTCCGGCTATTTTCATTGATACCAAGGGACCTTAAAACAATGTGCGGCTTGTGCGCAACCAATCAAATGAAAAATCTGCGAGAGAACAAAATAAAACGTGCGTTTCCTCAAACCTCATTTGGAGATTCTTGCTAAGTGTCGCCAGTTGGATTGATGAGTACAGCGTACAAGACGATTTGAAGTCTGCACATTAGATTAATTGCAATTGCTATTTTCGTTGATTTGCATCACAGTCGCCTCGGCCATAGGACTTAAATGTAGCTGCATATAAGCGTACACAACAGATCCAGGAAGCAGATAGAAGACAGTCGTTTTTTTTTTTTCTCGAATCACTCGTTACGTTTGCTTGTAGAATATAAGTGTTCTTGTAAGCGACACTCGTTTGGCTGAAATTAGAAAAAATTATTCCCCTGCATCATCATCAACCTGGCTAGGCCCACTGCAGGGCAAAGTCCTCTCCCATGTCTCTACAATTAACCCTGTCCTTTGCCAGCTGTGGCTACCGTATCCTCGCAAACTTCTTAATCTCATCCGCCAACCTAACTTTCTGCCGCCACCTGGTATACGCTTGCCTTCTCTTAATAATAATAATAATAATTGGTTTTTGAGGAAAGGAAATGGTGCAGTATCTGTCCCATATATCTTTGGACACCTGAACCACGCAGTAAGGGAAGGGATAAAGGAGGGAGTGAAAGAAAGGAAGAATAGGTGCCGTAGTGGAGGGCTCCGGAATAATTTCGACCACCTGGGGATCTTTAACGTGCACTGACATCGCACAGCACAGGGGCGCCTTAGCGTTTTTCCTCCATAAAAACGCAGCCGCCGCGGTCGGGTTCGAGCCCGGGAACTCCGGATCAGTAGTCGAGCGCCCTAACCACTGAGCCACCACGGCGGGGCCGCTTGCCTTCTCTTGGAATGCACTCCGTTACCTTTAAAGACCAGCGGTTATCTTGCCTTCGCATTGCATGCCCTACCCAAGCCCATTTCTCCCGCTTGATTTCGACTAGGATGTCATTAACCGGCGTTTGTTCCCTCACCCACTCTGCCCTCTTCCGCTGCACTTCGTCGAAAATAATCTGTTGTTTATTGTTGACCAACCAAAGCCAGGCGCCGTCCTGACAACCATGTCATCATGTGAAAGGGATGTTGGCTGTTCGCAAATATTAACTTCGGTTTTGCGTAAGTTCAATTGTTCTTCAACTAACAACGAGCTACGACACCAGAACCTTGTATATCTTGCAAGCTTTCATAATTCCACACTCATAAAATCGTATAAAATGTTACACCTCGCTGTTGCGATGGTTGACGCTCGAACAGACGTTCTCATCTGTCTAGCAGCTGGATGCCACCTTATCAGTTGTTTCAGGTGATGTCAATGCCGACGGAACCCTTGCGCATTTAATGAATCGACAATGATGACACTAAACGTCTACCATTTGTAATTATGGCAGTCATCGCCCTGTTTTCGCTGAAGACTGCAGAACTTGATTTCTTGACACAAAGCTCCGCAACAAGTGGTCACGTCCGGGACTGAGGTCGTAGCTAGCCCCTCCATGACATATCAAAAATAACCGCTGCTGGCTCTACCAGCATTGTTAAAGCACCGGGTGTCTTGATATTTCACGCATGCTCAGCAGGACCGTTGCAAACGGTACATGCAACGCCGAATGCACAGGTTTGATCAAAAGTTTCCAGGCCACAGGATCAGCTTTTGAGCAGTATAGTCACGCAGTTATGACACTCCCGAAGCTCAAAATGTCTGCATGCATGGTAGAAGAAGCATCGTTCTGATATCTAAAAAGTTTGATAGCTCTATCGGCATCATAACTGCCAGGATATACCCACGAAAAGCAGACCATGTGGCCTGGGAACTTTTCACCAACCGTGTACAGTCGCAAATGCACTGCAAGTTTCAAGTTCCGTTGTTATTGCTCTTAACCTGGTCACGTGATTAGACGGGCCTTTATCATCGCCAAAGTGTGTCTTCAAAACGGACTCCCAATAGAAACGTCAGCAAAGATCGTCGCCTATGCAACTTCATTTCCCTTTCACTTATGGGAGGATACCGCGTACAATTGATGGAAATTCCCAGGACAAACTACTCACGCTCTGGTTTCGAGTGCTCGCATTGTTCACTGCAGAGCGCGATGCCCCCTGAGCCTACAGCCAACACTTCCTCGAACCCGGCCGATGTCACAGTGCCCGGGTGTGGTGCTTATCAGCGCATACGTATGCACATTGCAGGTGAACGCCTGGAGTGTGTGTGTCTGTGACTATCATTCCTGCGCAGGTCATCGCCGTAATGAACTCTAATGACCCTACCGCTGCAAGCGGAACGCATGTTTTTTTCTCGAGGACTAAACTTTGGTATTTGTGACAGCACTTTCATCGTTTGAAACACAGACCGCCTGCGCACATGACTGATGCGGCGGTTAACGCCCCCAACGACCAAAAAGGAAAAAAAAAAACTGGTTTTAGCACAGCTGGATACTTCGCAGGCCGCAGTTGACACCTCCAATTCGTTTCCAGCGCCCGGATCATTTCAACGTGCACTGAAGTCTACGCATTCGTGTGTGTTTGTGCCTGATCGAAATGCGGATCGGCATTAAAACCTGCGACCCCGTCCATTGCCCTCAAGCCTACAGGATGGCCAGGTGTCGGGATTGCCGTCACCCCCTGCACGAACTTCTATGCAAGCCTGTTGTAGGCTCTGGCGCCGCAGCTTATATGCGCTCGGGACACCCACCTTAAGCAGGGACTCGTGTAGCGCGTGGTGCGGTCCCATGGCCGGCGAACAACAGCTGGACGGGTCCTGGTGCGAGCCGTAGCCCATGCCCAGCATGGCCGGATTGGAGGTGGGCGCCAACGCATGGTGGTGCTGTTGCTGCTGTGGGTGCTGCTGCGACTGATGATGCTGCTGCTGCTGCTGTTGAGCGTGCTGTTGTTGCTGATGCTGCTGCTGCTGGTGGTGCGGCGGAGGGGGCTGCATCATGTGTCCCGGAGACTCGGAGGCCGGCACCTTGGCCTTGGAGTTGTGGTGGTGTCCGCCGCCGGGCGTGGACTTCTGCGCCTGGCGCACGGCCTCGCGCTTTTCGCACTTGAATCGCTTCTGGCGGCGCAGGTAGCAGCCGTTCTCGAACATGTTGCCCGAGTCCGGGTGCAGCGTCCAGAAGGAGCCCTTGCCCGGCTTGTCCGGCGTGCGCGGCACCTTGACGAAGCAGTCGTTGAAGCTGAGCGAGTGGCGTATGGAGTTCTGCCAGCGCTGCTGGTTCTGGCGGTAGTAGGGGAACAGGTCCATGATGAACTGGTAGATCTCGCTGAGCGTCAGCATCTTGCTCGGGCTGTTCTGGATGGCCATGGTGATGAGCGAGATGTACGAGTAGGGCGGCTTGGCGTGCGTGTAAGACCGCCGGTACGCCTTGGAGTCGGCGCGGGCCCTCTGCAGGGCGCCCGGAGAGTCCGGGCCGCCGCCGCCGGACGCGGTCGCCGGTCCGGCGGCGGGCACGGCCGGCAAGAAGTCGCGACCCAGGCCGCCGATGAGACCCGCCGACACCCCGTTCATGCCGGCCTGGCCCAGCGAGTTCATCGAGTTCATCGATCCCAGCGGCGCCACCGAGGGGGACATGCAGGCCGAGCCCGACGTCATGGCTGAGCCGGCCGCGTTGCCGAACGACTGCGGCGCGTAGCCCGTGGCGTGCATGCCCATGCCCATGTTGTAACCGGCGGCGCTCTGCAGCGGCTGCATGGCGGCCGCCCCGGACGCCGCGCCGTTGCTCATGGAGCCGCAGCCGCCGGACGCGTCCTGGTAGCCCTTGTGCTGGCCCAGCATGCTCGTCGCCGTCATCGCAGCTCGCGCATCGCTCACCGAACCCCGCCGACCAGAAGCACACACCGACGGCGATAGGCTACGCTTCTCTCCGTCTCGCTCGCTGGTTTCGCGCGCGAGTGCTGTCGCCGATGCCAACACGTTTCACACACCGAAACACCACACTCGGTTCCACGCGAACGTTGAGGATTTTTTTTCGACCTGGCGGCTCCCCACCCGCCGCCGAGCTGCGCCGCTGGGTAAATAAGGCATCGAGGCTGCTGCCTTCGCTACTGGGGCCGCCTCCCGCCATTGTAGCCGGACCCCGTGACCACGCCCACGGCAGAGACCGCCCCCGATGCAACGTCACACGACGTCGAGCCAATGGTGAGCTCGGAAGAGACATCTCCTCCTCTTCCGGGGCTTAAAAGTCTCTTTTCTCCTTTCTCGCGCGCCTCTAGCGCCGCGCCTCGTCTTCTGTTTCTCTCCTCGACGAGGGGCCGTTATGCGCTCTTTGTGCGTTGCGCGCGCAGCGGTGGCTCCCCCTCTCTCGCTGCGTCCAACGCCGGCGCTCTTTCTACGGACGTGAGCGCGCGCGGAAAGAGCTCGTCGTCGTCGCCGCCAAGCTGCCGCGACTGCGAGGCCGGTTTCTTCCTGAAGCCGCTGCCTGCCTGCTCGCACGCCTCCTTTATTGTTCTTTTTCGCGCGCTCCTTTTGGCGCGCTTCTTTCTGGCGCGCGCTTCTCCGCTGCTGTCCACGTTTCCACAGCCTACCTCGCTGCTCGCCTCTCCTTTTCCCGGCACAGCCGAACGAAGCCTGGCCGTCGGGCCGGTCGTCCTTTCGAGACGCGCCGAGGGACGGCTCTCTTTCGACTCGCCTTTTTCTTCTTCTTTTCTCTCTCTCTCTCCGCCATCACACATCTTTTACGCGGCCTTCGAGTACTTCGTGCGTCTGCGCTGCAGCCAGCCGCAGTATACGGACTTCGCGTAGGGAGAACCGTCAAGTTGTTCGTGAAGGCCTCTTTCCCGTCCACCACCTCCCCCCAGTCCGCCCCAGAGACAGTGTCGGTTACGTTTCCAGCTCCCGAAACTCGCCCCCCCCCCCCCCCCCCCCCCCCGCCCCCCTCCCTCTCTCCGGGGTCTTCTCGAATGTTGATGCGTTGACAGACGACGAGATTGAGCGGTGCAGTCAGTCCGGCCGTGAGCCAAATGCGCGGCAGAAGAAAAAGAACCTGGCTTCGCTGGCCGACGAACCGGACTGCTCTGATGAGGGAATACAACAGCACTGGAAGAACAGAAGAGAGGTATGAACGGCAGCGAACGAGAGAGTAAGAAGAGAAAAAATGGATATCCAAAAAGAACAGGCTCCAGTTAGAAAGAAGGGGCGGCGGAAACTGCGCGCCGCATACGCTCTCTTGAAACGTTGATTGCCTCGACCGATAGCTCCCTCCTTCTATAGACTCAGCTCCGTTCGGTCAGTGCGATAGCGGCTGGACATTAGGAAAGGCGTGGAGCCCGCTATTCGAGCGCTGTACATTGCGGGCTGTAAATACATCTCTTCCGTTCGTGGCATTTAGCCGCTGATAGGGCTGTGTGTACAAGTGGCACGCTTCCTTTTGCTGTTTTCGCGGGAATGGGAGAGGGGACTGGGCTGAAAAGAGGAGATATGGCTGCTTCGAACCGCTCAGTTTCGATCGCCCATACATGGACGGGCGAGCGAGGTGCGTTGCGACCTTCTCCTGCGACTATGCAAAGTTGACCGCTTTAAATTGTCGCGTTCAGCTCTATATATCTTTAGTTCAGGGACTTCGAAGCCCCGCCTGTCAACACTAACTAGCTCTGACAGCGAAAGCGCTTGAAAAAAGACAAGGACGACAGAATAAGAGAGACATACGAAGTGATCACTTGCAACTGATTTTATTTCATGCGAGAAACAATTTTATACTCTTGGTAATCACCTGCGCATGCTTAAAGGCCATTACCAACGAGTGACGGCTGACACATTTTATCGGGCAAACCACGTGCCCGATGTAAGATATGACATCTCTTTTCCGGACAACAAACTCGATGGGGCGCTTAAGCAAAAATCGCCCGCTCGTGCTATCTCTAAAGCCTCCCTTTGCTTGCTTTTAAAAAGTATTTTTACATCTGTGAAAAACGGGACAACTGCCTTTCTTGCTTTTTCCCTTGTACTTGAGACAATGGATACTCATGGGCCCCCTTATTTGTTTTCCATGTTGTAATTATGCTCTCCTAATTTCTCATTTAGGCATCTTCCTGTCTGCCCTACATTTGAAATTTGCCACATGTCAAGGGCACCTTGTACAAAACGCCTTCTGCGCAACTTACAAACGGCTTTTGGTGCCTGATTGTGCAAGCGGCCTTTCCCCGGTTTAATAATAATAATAATTGGTTTTGGGGGAAAGGAAATGGCGCCGTATCTGTCTCATATATCGTTGGACACCTGAACCGCGCCGTAGGGGAAGGGATAAAGGAGGGAGTGAAAGAAGAAAGGAAGAAGGAGGTGCCGTAGTGGAGGGCTCCGGAATAATTTCGACCACCTGGGGATCTTTAACGTGCACTGACATCGCACAGCACACGGGCGCCTTAACGTTTTTCCTCCATAAAAACGCAGCCGCCGGAAGTGCTTTTCCTGCACAAGGCGCTCAACTAATTCGGGGCAGAAAACAAAACGTTTATGTTTACCCTGTTGCCAATTTTTCTCAGGTTGTGAGATATATCCTATGCTTAGGTGCGATAACAGCAAATTTTCTTTTGTCAGTTGTCTTATCCAGCTCTTTCTTGGTCGTATAGTTTTCCTTTCTTGCTTTCTGACAAGTCCTTCGGCCACTGATACCAGCAAGTGAGGCGGATAACCCGGGTCTTGCAAACTTTTTGACAGCTGAAACAAGCCATCCTCAGTCGCATGAGGGCATGACTTATTAAGACAGTTAAGAAACCCTAAACGAGCTATGTTTCGTTTAATGAGCTTTGGGCACGTAGAAGTGAAAGGCAAAGGCATTTTTCCTTCCCTAGCATGATAAATCCAGCATGTGTGATCGTCTAAAAACATTAACTTGATGTAAAGAAAGCCTACGCTATTGGTTTCAGGCAGCTCATATGTGACGACCAGTGGAGATAAGCAGTCTAGAAAAATGATCTAAAATACGTCCCACGGCCTCATCAAGGGTGATACAAGTGGTGTCTAAAAATAATAAAAAATCTTCAACAAAATGAAAGAAAGACCTTTACCACTCTTAGTGCTTCGAAACGAGCTATAAGCCTCCGGTCACATTCATGTAAAAAGAGATCGCTTAAAATTGGAGCTATACAGTGCATCCTACGCATATTCCTTGTTTTTGCAAAAACAGGTCATCGCCCCACTTAACATATGTAGAAATAAGATAGGTGATTAAAAGCTCCCCCCCCCCCCCCAAAAAAAAAAAAAAAAAACCAGCGCTCACACCCACTGAATTATGGAAGGCAACAACACCAGCTTTCTCGATACATCCTTCTATACGTACTGTAACAAACCATGTTGGGGAAGCGAATTGTAAGTGTCTTTTATATCGACAGAGAAATCAACCAGATTCTTTCTTTCAGTTTTCTGAAGAAAAGAAATCACACTTTCTGAAATTTTATCAAGAAGGGGTCATCGACAGCTAGTTCCTTCAGACTTTTTTCGCAGAAAATCTGGACTGACTTTTGCCAAGTGCCCGCTTCCGAAACAATAATTCTTAGGGGACACTCCATCTTGTGTGTCTTGGCAGAAAAAAAAGATATATAAATTTTCAAGCTTCACACCCTTGGCTTTTTCGACGGACTGAGCTAAAAGGGTGAGATTCAAAGAGACACACAACTTTCCTGCTTTTGATCTTACTTTTGAAAGATTTACACCTTGCCTGTCAAACACGTTCTCGACAGCACGATACACTTTTTTATGAAACAGATTCCGTGGCATCACAGGAAAACCGCCTTCCTTATCGCAAGGCAGAAGACATAAATCGTCGCGCTTTAGGAATTTCAAAACGCTTGTAGGGGAAGCTAGACGCCTCGTCCGCGAACATTTATTTTGAAACGTCGACTCCCTGAGACACACAGCTCCCTTGCCCACAAATAGGTGAAAGTTTCGGAACCGTTCGGACCATGGCCAACAGTTCCGGTTTTGAGTTCCTTTGCCCTACGGCGAACTTGGGCCCCAGGTGAAGCGTCCGAAGGTGGTGGTGGTGGTGGTGGTATTGGTTTTTTTATTAAAATAATAGTAAAAAAGAAGGAAAAGATTTTGGCTAGCCCCGGCATCTGCCATCGATACTGAAGCACCTGAGCTGGGGCAGCGGAAATAAAGGACAGCAGGCAGAATGGAGAAATGAAATGAAAGAGGTGAGGGGACAGGAATAGAGGACAGGGGGAGAAGTAATATGTACAAACTATTTACACAATAAGTAATGTGTCCAGGTTGTGCGCGTGTTTAGTTAATTTTAGAGGAATTAAATCACACACGCGCACAGCACTGTGTAGGTTACAACTGGAGTGGGGCGTCCAGCTATTAATCGTTCAAGGTAGAACTCGCGGAGCGTTCGGTCACTGCGTGTAACTACCTGACGGAGAACAGACGGGACGTCAAGCCCGTGTGTTCGAGGAATGCACAGAGGCTCACCAAAGTTCGCTCACGAGTGCGCGCACTGCCCTGCGGCCACAATAGCGTCTTGATGGAGTCTGGTAGTATGCCCTGCGCCCTATTGCACGTGTTTGTTTTTCATATTTTCCTGTTGTCTCACAAAAAAAAAAGAAAACTGTGTACAATACAAAATGACTCTACAAATTTCTTTTATCTTGCTTTTGTGTCGTCTCAAGCAATGTTATTCAGTTTCGCTGACAATTTAAAAGGTGCATTATATCTTTTTTGTATGATTTTGTACAACAGCTATTTGTGCTGATTTATTCATGTAATTTGCGTAGCGTCCTATTGTGTTTGGCTTGTTGTTTGTGTGTGCAAAAGTATATGCAATACGTTTATGTACAAGTGTCAACTGTTGCGTTTTTTTTATCTTTTGTGATTACAGCAGGCACACTTTATTATTTTGTTCTAAGATTTGTATTGTATCTGTACCGCTGTGGACTGTTTAGGGTCAGAGGCCTCGTCAGGCACCACCAGCCTTCAGCTTCTGTCCCTGCATCAGGCTCTGTGTTTCATCTGATTCTGAAATCAGATAATATAAAAGAATACAAAAGTGTTACCTCCTCAAACGTGCGGACCTGTTTGAGTGACGTAGGATCTCGTGGAGGGAAAGAAGAAAGGAAAAAAGAAGTGCCTTAGTGGAGGGCTCCGGAATAATTTCGATCACCTGGGGATCTTTAACGCGCACTGACATCGCACAGCACACGGGCGCCTTAGCGTTTCGCCTCCATCGAAGAAACGCGGCCGCCGCGGTCGGGTTCGAACCCGGGTACTCCGGACCAGTAGCCGAGCTCCCTAACTGATGTGAATCCTCAAAGTTAAATTCAGGAACGAAACAGGCGTTCCGCGATAGTGATCATATGCGACACAAGAACGCAATATCGATCCCGGCCGCTGCGGTAGAATTTCGATGGAGGCAAAATTCTAGAGGCCCGTGTACTGTGCGATGTCAGTGCACGTTAAAGAACCCCAGGTGGTCGATATTTCCGGAGCCCTTAACTACGGCGTCTCTCACAGCCTGAGTCGCTTTGGGACGTTAAACCCCCATAAACTAAACTAAACTATAGAACGCAATATGTGGCAGCTGAATCGTACAATATTAGCTTCAACGTTTCGTGTGGCGACTAATTTTTAAATGGATGCATGAATGGGCTCCATGTATGCATATTAAAATAAGAAGCAACAATGAAAACTAAAGGCGAAACTCTTTGCAAAGATTGCAACGAGAGGCCTTTCAAACGCCAGCGCGTTGGATATATAGCTACTGTCGGCTCCGACAACCTGCATCCCCGCGCGCCTACCTCGCCCATTCTCGGCGTCCGCTGATCAAGCGTCTGTCCACAGGGCGATCGATCCACCCGGAGCCGAAGGCAGCGCCGGAGGCCAGCATGACCCGGGAGCACCCCCCCCCCCCGCCCCCCCCCCCCCCCCCCAATCCCACTCCCGGCTCTCCCAGCCATCCACATTTCATCCCGTGCGCACACCCTGGCCGCCTTTGCATTGCCGATATCTGGACCGTGGTACATACATCTAGTCCATCCGACAGTGAACGTTTTCCTCTCGGCATTTAGCGATATCTTCCTGTCCAGGATAAAACAATTAGAGGTGTATTTTATCGCATCTGAAAGTCTCGCGGTGCTGACCTTTTTATGGCGCGTTCACACTTGGACTTTCGGCGGCGAGAGCGAGCGGAATTCGCTGCCGCGGCGAAGATTCCGCCGAAATACCCAGCGGAAAGGCCGATCGGTCCACGACCAAATTGTGCCGCCGGAAAAAATCTGCCGAATCTCGTCAGCCAATAGGAAGGCGAGCACCCGCGGCGACAAACATGGCGGCGCCCTTCGATGCAGGACGCCTCGCTTCGGACTGAATTCGTCGCTGTTACTGCCTTTTTCAGCGCGTTCACTGGCCATAAAAGAGCCAGCGGTCTTTCGCCTTGTCTTATCTCGCCCATAAGAAAACGTTTGAGGGATAAATTTGCTTTAATTTTTATTTCGGGTGACGATTCTTCCACTCTTAGGCTTAAGAGGGGCGTCGGTTTGTTGAAAACAATGATTCCTATCCTAACCACCAGATGGCGCCACTAGGCGTTTAAAAAGTGAGAATGTTAGAAATGGCGTAACGTCCGACAAAAAAGCTGCATTTAGCGTACGCAAGCGTGCATACTGTTTTGGTATGTAGACAGCATCGATTAACCTCTTGCCACATCTGTGTACGCCGTGAGCAGACGACACACAGACGATGAGCGACGACGCGGTGGCCGGGAAGTGTGAACGAGACAGCATTTCGGCGGCCGCGGATTCCGCTCCCTCTCGCCGCCGAATGTCCAAGTGTGAACGCGCCATAAGAGTGTGCAATGGCTTCAGCGTTTTTTTTTTTTAGGGTATGCAGAATACGGCCTCGCATATTTCCGGGCACCTAGGGTGCCTCGATGCCAGCGCCGCCGAGGTGGAGACAACTTCAGCGGCGCCGCCATATTGAATCACACGGGATCAGCGGCGCTAGCGTTTGTAGCGGCGCCGTTCATGCTCTCGGCGCGCTTCAAAGTGCTTTAACTTGAACGGCCTTTTGCAGCGAGAGCTACACTGGGCTACCAGTCGAGCATTTCGCGGTACATGGGAGAGGCCAGTTGTGATTCAATATGGCGGCGTCGCTGAAGTTGTCTCCACCCGGCGCTGGCATCGCAGCCTACCGGGCACCTGACTGCTGCCGCCATCTATTGCCGCACACGTGCACATAGCTTCGGGGTAACTCGATGGGAGGCCGTCTCTTTTTCGTTTCGCTAGTATAATGCTCCCATTAAAAGGTAAATTTTAAAACTGTCGCTAGAGCAAAAGCGAAAGAAGAAGAAAGGAATCCTGTTCTGACTAAATTACCGGAAGAGGAACTTTGCCAGAACTATATTTAGCTGTGAATACGTGACTAAGCACAGAATGCACCGCGCAAGGTAACGGAATAAAACATAATTTCTTTAACATGATGCTATATATTTCGCTATATAGCCGCAATCGCTCCACTGCGAATTTCAATGCTTTTCGACGGATGACAGTGGTAACCTTTAATTACCAAAGTGGCAGTGACGAAGAACTGAAGTTCAGTGAAATGTGTGCCATGCTTTCAATCTTTGGAGCTCAGACATGAACTGTGCAATACCGTAATGGCACCCGCCACAGTGCGCTCGTATATCGCCTTCTTTGCTTTACCTCTGACATTCTGCTTACCTCCAATTCCTTAAAATTTCGAAAGGTGCTTACTAGAGCCTCAGCTGACATCCGTTTATATACAGGTAATCGTTCCTAACTTCGCGACACAGAAAGAACAAAAATGTTGATAAAATTGTAACTGAAACGCTCCGAAAAGAAGGAAAAGCGTTTCTGAGCACTAATTTACGAGGTGATTGTCACCAAGTCGGTCTCCCACCGAACTTTTCGATCAGTGACTTTTAAAAAAAAAGTGGTACGTGGTTAAAGCCAGTAGGCGTGCGAAAGCATTGTTTAGCCTGGTTGGCTCATGGTTTTGCTTTGTGTTTAGTTTGTGCTTAGTTTAACGTGAGGCCTGATCGGCTGCGGCGAAAGCATAGTGATCTCGTGTAGTGGCCACCGAAGCTGATCTGTCAACTCAGTCGGGGCAATATGAATTTTGGTCTCCAGGTTGGCCAAGGTCACCCTCAAGGTCAAGTTTTACACAAGATCCTTGGTTGGAACCGTGTTAAGTAAGGTCACCATCAAGATGAAGCTTCATGCACGATTTTCGCTTGAAACCGTGTCAAGTAGTGCGTTCGCACCAAAACAGGGTCTGCTTACGCTCGTAGGAACACGGTACATTTATTCCTTGGCCCTAGCCGGAAGCCAGCCATGCTGGGCTACCCTTATCGTAATATATGTGCTATATTACGACATAGCTCAAGTTAAGGACAACGTAGCGACTTATGGAAAGAAAAATGACAGGTGTAACGTTAAGAGACCGGAAGAGATCAGTGTGCGCCAGGGAGCAAACGCGGGTTAATGACATCGTAGTCGAAATCAAGAGGAAGAAATGGGCTTGGGCCGGGCACGTACTGCGAAGGCAAGATAACCGCTGGTCCTTAGGGTTAACTGAGTGGATTTCAAGAGAAGGCAAGTGTAGCAGGGGGTGGCAGAAAGTTAGGTACGCGGATGAGGTTAACAAGTTTGCGGGCATAGGGTGGGCGCAGCTGCCAAAGGACAGGGTTAATTGGAGAGACATGGGAGAGGCCTTTGCCCTGCAGTGGGCGTAGTCAGCCTGATGATGATGATGACAGTGACAATGAGGATGATGATGTCCTATGTGCACGGGCATATCACAAACAACTTCCCGCCCATATACGGCCACACGCTGAGACGCAAGCTATTCCCTACGATTGACTTCTAAGCAACATGCATGCACTGAATATGTTCGTCGACGGTACTTGCTGGGCCATGTGTGCCCATTGTGTGCCGCACTGTTACGCCTGTTTGTCTGTCTGTTGTTGCCAGGAAGAAAGAAAATGAAAGTGCACAGGCCTGCCCACTGGCTCTAGCCGAGCCACAATCGCTACCACGTGCAGAAAGTAGGAGAGTTGAAAGATGGGATAGAAAGACAGGATAGTAAAGACGCGCTAAAGACAAGGCCGATCCCGGAGGAAGTGCAATACCGGGCCAACCGGTGGCGGGAGTGAAGCATCCTTCAAACTCTCCACCACATTTCCAAAAATAAGTCCAATTGGACCCGTAACAGATACTCTACGGGGTCCGGACATTCGCCACTGTTACGCACCATCGGCGAGGGCGGAGTCAAACCACACCACGTGCACAACACAACGCTGGCACCCGAACTCAAAACGCACAAACATACACAGCAGCACGCACAGCCACGCACATAATAATTATAATTGATTTTTGGGGGGAAAGGAAATGGCGCAGTATCTGTCTCATATCGTTGGACACATGAACCACGCCGTAAGGGAAGGGATAAAGGAGGGAGTGAAAGAAGAAAGGAAGAAGAGGTGCCGTAGTGGAGGGCTCCGGAATAATTTCGACCACCTGGGGATCTTTAACGTGCAGTGACTTCGCACAGCACACGGGCGCCTTAGCGTTCTGCCTCTATAAAAACGCAGCCGCCGCGGTCGGGTTCGAACCCGGGAACTCCGTATCAGTAGCCAAGCGCGCTAACCACTGAGCCACCGCGGCGGGGCGCACACAAACACACACACACATGCTTGCAATTAGACATGCTCTCACACCTCCAACTGCGCATAGTCACACGCTCATATCCCACATCGCGAGGTCGCGTGCTTTGACAGGCTCTATCTACGGAAGGTCCTGATCGCTTGCTGCTTGTGTTATCTCCATGTCCCGAGATTAGAGGAAGGGATAAGAACTAATGAGGAGAAAAAGCAAAAGGACGCATCTATCGCAGACACGCGTATGAAATCGTGCGCTGTTTTCCGACGTATATCACCGGGTTTCCCACCAAGCCATGCGTTGCTGCTATGCGGAAAAGACGCGTTCTTATTCGCAGACTCTGGAGGGTCTAAAAATTAACATGTAGAAAACCAGAGTAACATTCAACAGTCTAGGAAGGGAACAGCAGTTCAGAATTGGCAGCGAGGTGCTGGAAGTGGTAAAGTAGTCTACTTGGGGCAGGTAGAGACTGCTCATGTGGATCATGAGAGGAAAATATCCAGAAGAACAAGAATGGGGTGGAGCGCGTATGGCACGTTCCCCCAAATCATGGTAGTTTACCAGTATTCCTCAAAAAAAAAAAGTGTACAATAGCTGTATCTTACCAGTACTCACGTACGGGGCAGAAACGTGGAGGCTAACGAAAATGGTTCAGCTCAAGATAAGGACAACGCAGCGAGCGACGGAAAGAAAAATGATAGGTGTAACGTTAAGAGACCGGAAGCGGGCAGGGTGGGTGAGAGAACAAACGCATGTTAATGACATCCTAGTCGAAATTAAGAGGAAGAAATGGGCTTGGGCAGGCATCTATAATGCGAAGGCAAGATAACCGCTGGTCGTTAAGGGTAACGAAGTGGATTCCAAGAGAAGGCAAGCGTAGTAGGGGGCGGCAGAAGGTTAGGTGGGCAGACGAGATAAAGAAGTTTGCAGGCATAGGGTGGGCGCAGCTGGCAAAGGACAGGGTTAATTGGAGAGACACGGGAGAGGCCTTTGCCCTGCAGTGGGCGTAGTCGGGCTGATGATGATGATGACGACGACGACGATTATGATGATGATGATGAACGAGTCGTCGGAAACAGAAATGGCAGTTCCAACATCTTGACTGAGGACAGTGTATCTGCTTCTTTATACGAATGTTCTCAAAGGACAGAGAAAAAATACGAATCTTGCATAGCTGGCCTTCGTATTTTTCTCTGTCCTTTGAGAACATTTGTATAAAGAAGCAGATACACTGCCCTCAGTCGAGATGTTGGAAACGAATCTTGCATAGCTGGCCACCCGCCGCGGTGGCTCAGTAGTTAGGGCGCTCGGCTACTTATCCGGAGTTCCCGGGCTCGAACCCGACCGCGGCGGCTGCGTTTTTATGGAGGAAAAACGCTAAGGCGCCCGTGTGCTGTGCGATGTCAGTGTACGTTAAAGATCCCCAGGTGGACGAAACTATTCCGGAGCCCTCCACTACGGGACCTCATTCTTCCTCTCTTATTTCATTCCCTCCTTTATCCCTTCCGTTATGGCGCGGTTCAGGTGTCCAACGATATATGAGACAGATACTGCGCCATTTCCTTTCCCCCAAAAGCCAATTATTATTATTATTATTATTATTATTATTCCACTTCTGACACCAAGTGCCGCGTGGCGGTGGACACTCAAAATCAAGGCGGGAATTTCTAATGTTCTGTTCATCCCACTGATATTCTATCGCTGCCGGAAATAGTTGATGTGATCGCAGGAATCGTTTTATCGGTCAGATTGTGCGGCGAGCAGGTACAGTACGTCATGATATCCACCGTGGTCACGCGGAATCTCTCGGAACTTTCCATTTTCCTTAAAATTAAAATTTTAAAATATACCTATTAAGTTAAGATGGTATTCGTTACCAGCGTCCAAGAGATAACGCTAGCAGCTCATGTCCGGGAAAGCTGGGCATGACAGCAAAGCACAGCATGAGCTGTAAACTTTTCTTTCTAAGTGCAAGAATTCTAAACGTGCTACACGATGCCTGCGCCAAAAAGACAAATCATAAAGACATCAAACGGCAAAATCCCGTATATCGCTATGCACTTTAAAAGTTTTCAAGGGCCTGTAAGTATAGCTAGCTGCGAAGCCGTGATATAGTAATCATCGCTCTTATTGCCGCTAACTGCAGTGTTCGCGGGAAGGCTAAGTAATCTTCAAAAAAAGTTTGAGATAAAAGGATCATTCCTTCACGATCGTAGCGACTGAAGTGGAGGACGTTATAAAACGTGCGAGATAAGATTATGCCCAGTCAATTAACTAATGTTTGCAAATTAACTTTTAATATGCGGCAGTTAAGCGTTTGGCGGCAATTAGCGAATTCTAGCAGGCCACTGGTGCATCCAGTCTCAATTGTTAGATGTGGAGGAATGTAACTAGCCGCTACAGCGCTACGAATTTCTAGTCTAGACCCATGGAAGAGGCGCGCGACGACCGCGAAGCGCGCGTAGCCACGCCCACGCGCTGACGTAGTTCGGAGCGGGCGCATCACGCACCTTTCACTCTGCCCTTCTATCTAGAGCGGCGGGATGCGGCGCCGCTTTAACAGAAGGATGGAGGTGCCGGCGGCGGTGCGCCTCTCCGATCCGTCTTAAATATTGCGTCTGTTTGAACAACCGAAGTTCCTCGCGCCATAGTGTAAACTGCAACTACGTTTCTCCGCGCTGACAAAAATGGTCTATAGACAATCTATAGACTTCTTATAGGCTCTATTGTCGTCCTATAGATATTTCTTTTTGTCTATTCGTAGTGCATAAAATATCTACCGAGAAAAGTCTAATAAAAGTGTTTGGCCATAAATCTATAGATTCTCTATAGACTGTCTATAGGATTTGTATTGCCTATAGACTGTTCTGTAGGGTTTGTCAATAGAGAGTCGATATACTTTATAGACAGAAGTCTGTGGAGAGTCTACGGACTCTCTAAAGAAATTTTTTGTAAGGGCGGATCTACCAGTTGGTATTGGAGGCCCTAACGGCTCGCTGATTAATTGCTGATTAAAACGGAACGCGTATAGGTGCTAAAATGAAAAAAGTTGATTGGCAAGTTTTAATTAATTACCCTGCTAATTACCTCATACCACTCGTATGACATCCAGCAGTGCAGCCGCTGTGATCGCGGAGGAATTATTTTATCTGAATAAGCCTATTTTTTTGAAAATTAATGTCTTGCCGCGAACACCCTGATTCTAAACAGCCCGCATTTCCAGGTCTAGTAAGGGAAGGTGAGTCCACTCAGGGGACTGACCTTCAGGGCAAAACGATATGACTTCTTCTGCTTGATCAGAAGAACATAAATTGTTCATGGTTTTATGGTGTATGGGGGTTTAACGTCCCAACGCGACTCAGGCTATGAGGGACGCAGTAGTGAAGGGCTCCGAAAATTTCGACCACCGGGGGTTCTTTAACATGCGCTGTCATCGCACTGTACACGGTTCTCTAGAATTTCGCCTCCATACATAAACATAAACGACGACTTAGAAACTATGTATACAACCGCATACTATATATCTACATAGAATTAGAAACAAGCAAAGCATCGCAAGACAATGCAGTATGCAACAGAGAATAAATATAATAAGGACTAATCACTCAACGCCTTACACCCAATCGTAGCCATAAGGTTCCAAAGTACAGGCATGTAGCTAGAAACTTAGTATTGGAATAAAAAATCGTTCGGTCCGGGGTTCGAACCAAGGACCACCGCCAATCTGGGCTAGTTCTTCAACCAACTGAGCTAACCGCGCACCTTAAACATGAAAGAAGTAAAAACGGAGTAAATGTCCTCTAGCGGCCATCCCTTTAAAGGGCAGGCTATGCTGCCCAAGCCCCGAAATAGATTCCCATCACTAAAAGTAGGAATATGCTTGCGATTGGCCACGGAAACAAATTCCCTCTTCAAAATATGCGGAGTTTTAGCGGTTACGAATATTTTAACCGAGATTTTTGCCTCCTCTATTTGCTGACCTCTAAACCACCGCTCCTGCGTTTAAAAGCCTCCTCCCATTGCTAACTGCATCAAGTTACTTACGCTTTGCAGTGGCAATATAACTAATTTGCCAAGAGTAAACACTCCGTATATATTTAGTGACCGAAATCTACTCTCGAACTTGGGCAGCATGCTCTGCCCCTAAAAGGGTGTGCGCCAGAGGATAGCTTACTCCCTTTTTACTCCCTTATATAGGCTTATTAATGTTGACAGTGTGGAACGGCCATAGCATATGGCAGTGTGTCAGCGAATCCATTAACAGGTTGAAGTGGGAATCGTATTGGTCCAATGCTCAGGGGACTCCCCTAAGGTTGGGTAGATATGTAATGAGCTAGCTGAGAGCACCCATCCGAGCACCCATCCAAGGACACAGGCCTAAGGATACAAAGGAGAGCTATTGAGCTTCCACAGAAACTTTGTAGCAGAAGAAAAATTCGTCCTTGTCCGAGTTTCGAATCCGGGACCACTACCGCACCGGGGACCAGTGGTGGAGTATCCGCCTCGCATTCAGGAGGTGTTGGGTTCGATTCCCAGTACCGCCGGGTAAAATTGAAATGGAAAATTCGTTTTCTAGGAAAGGAATGGCGCAATATCTGTCTCACATATCTCGGTGGACACCCCAACCGCGCCGCAAGGGAAGGGATAAAGCAAGGAGAGAAAGAAGAAAGGAAGAAAGAGGTGCCGTAGTGGAGGGCTCCGGAATAATTCCGACCACCTGAAGGTAGGTAAGTGAAAACTTTATTGATGAGCCTTATGGTTGAGTTACTGCCTAGGGTTGGTCTGGCTCTTGATCCCGGGTGGTGGCCAACAGTCCATGACGTGCGGCGACCTGTCCAGCCCACTCTACCAGCCGCCTTTGTGAGGCTGGTTCGGAGCTGGAGACCGCGATCTCCCAACCCTCTTTTCCGTGAGGTTCCAGCGAGATGGTGGTTGGCCGAGCGAGGCCCACTGGGACTCGAACACCTAAGCATCTTTGTGCACTAGCATCGCACAGCACACGGGTGCCTTTGCGTTTCGCCTCCATCGAAACGCGGCAGGCGCGGTTGGGTTCGAACCCGGGTACTCTGGATCATTAGCCGAGCGCCCTATATACCACGGAGGCACCGCGGCGGGTAACCGTAGTGGAAGGCTCAAGAATAATTTCGATAAACTGAGTGCATGCTTCGGTTAGGCGCTAGATTTTTACCTTCTTTCAAATGCAATAAGTTGAATTGAAATCCGTTAGGGCCTGTCTAATGGGAGAGTGCTGTCTTTCTTTTTATCTTATCTATTGGAGTAGTAAATCCCGAGGATATGGTTCGAGCTAAAGCTGATTCTCTGGTTAGCTTACGGAGGCGAAATGCAAAGGCGCCCGTGTGCTGTGCGATGTCAGTGCACGTTAAGGATCCCCAGGGGCCGTAGTGGAAGGCTCAGGAAGGAATAATTTCGACCACCTGGGGATCTTTAACACGTATATATATATATATATATATATATATATATATATATATGTGTGTGTGTGTGTGTGTGTGTGTGTGTGTGTGTGTGTGTGTGTGTGTGTGTGTGTGTGTGTGTGTGTGTGTGTGTGTGTGTGTGTGTGTGTGTGTGTGTGTGTGTGTGTGTGTGTGTGTGTGTGTGTGTGTGTGTGTGTGCGTGCGTGCGTGCGTGCGTGCGTGCGTGCGTGCGTGCGTGCGTTCAGGGGGGGACTGGGGCACTGTAAGTGGCAGCGCACTAAAAAGTGGCACGACACACTCAAATTTATTGCGCAATTTTTGTTTGCTTTAAACGTTAAAAATCTTTTTTTTCGCCCTGGAGCGGCTCCATTGTTAAACAAAAATTCAATAAATGCCAGGCCTACATTTTTTTAGGATTACTTTATATATGATCAGTGACAGAAATTGAAAGCGTTCCGAGTCCTCTAACACACGGTATTTTATCCGATTTTGACAGCCCCTGTATTGAGGGGAAAAAAACGCTGGAGCTTCAGTTACCTCTTCGCCCCTGCCTGCACATAAAATATGCGAGACCGCGATTAAGAACTGTATTGGAAACTGGGAGCCATACAGCTTTTCAGACGCTCTGCACCATCGTGCCTGCCTAGAGGGAGAGTGTCTCCCGACTAAACAGACCCGGCCTTTATCATTTTTGAAATTCCAAAATAATTGCATGTAAATAAGGTGCTATATAAACTTCGCGGTAAGCTGCTAGTCACTCCGTGTCCAATACTTCTTCCTTGCCTCCAGCAAGTTACATTCGGAGGTCAGGCTCATGATGATGACGATGACGACGACGACGATGATGAGGGTGATGATGATTATGATATGTTTTATGTGCGGAGCCGGAAACAATAGAGCACTTTCTTCTTTTTTGCCGTCGCTACTCATCGATTAGGAGGCGACTATTAGAAATTCCAATACAGAATCTCAGTTTGCGCCTGTCTTCTGCGGTTATTCTGTCTCTTGGCGCTTCTATGATTGGCCATACCAATGGGAATGTTTGCTCTGCCGTTCAAAATTATCTCCTAGAATCAAAACGTCTGCCATCATGAGCTTTCGTCCTGCCCATCCCATTATCAGTTTCTGTATTTCGGTTTTTACAACCACTTATAGTAATCCCTACTCCTTCTTTGCCTAAATTTTAGTTTGTATGACCCCCCTAACCTCCTGCAACCACCTCGGCTACGGAAACTGTGCGATCCAAATTTTGGTAGGTCATCCCATGCTTGCCACATGCAACTGGTCATTTAAATAGTCACCGCCTGGTTATGGCCAATCCCCCTTGTGGGTATGTGCCATTGTGTGAGGTCAACAACAACAACAACAACAACAGAAGGTTGCACACAACGTACGGGTCCCTACGGAATACAATTCGTCTGCCTAAACCGTCGATTCCCGGGCGCCGTTCTGTGCGAACGCGCTGAGCGTTCGTGGAGGAGTTGTTTACCGCTGGCGCGATCGGGTTGCACCCCACACGGCAGAGAGCGAGAGATGAGATGGGGGCGCGTCCAGGAAGATATTCGGGGGGGGGCCGAAGGACACTTCCTGCGAGCGACGAGTCTCTGTGCGTGGGAGCGGGCTGCCAGCCATGCGCGCCCTGTGTAGCCGTTATCTGTATGCGTGTATGGGCGAAGCTCACGCTTATCTACCCTCTGCCGCGTGGCGACGCGGCCGAGAATGGCAAGGCCAGCCCGCTATACCCTTTCGATGCGCACATGCCAAACCTCTCGCGTCCAAAGAGACAACAGCCAGTGCGGAGCCTTAACATACGAGCTGCCGAGGTCAAAAGTCCACGGTGAGCGAGAAACTGGACTTCGGCGCGTATGTGTCATGCAGTGTTGGCGGTAACGCGTTACAAGCAACGGCGTTACCGGTAACGCGTTCCTTTTTACGGTAACTTTTTTCATTCTTGAGAAGTAGGCTGAGGCTGTTTATTTGATTGGTTGGGAGCCTCAGGATCCTTGCTAGCCAAGGAAAGCCGCTTAGGCTGCCTGACCATCTTTAAGGCTTTTACCATTAGCCATTTCCAAATTTCTTCCCTTTTATTACTAGGCAGTACAATCTTTTTAAGTCATATGCACCATCGCCTCTTTTTCATACTCCAAAACATTCTGTAGAAAAGCCATTCTATACCTTGTGCTTGGCGCATGATGGCCTTAGCTGCCTATGTGCCATAAAACCCAACACAACACAACATTTTTTCTAGTAAAGTACTCGTCACCATTTGGGAACTGTAACGGGTAACGTAATTTCGTTAACATTTTTCGGTAACGTGCACACTAAACAAATCCTCACCCTTAAGGGTGCAAATCAGCTGTCCCCAGACGAACACCCTTTTTCCGTGTAAAAAGGGTGCAGAGATCAGCACCCTCCAGGAAGGGTGCACAGCATGAAAGTTTAGAGGGCGCGCATCAGGCCAAGGCTTTTGCTTCATGGGTGGATCAACATGCAGCACCCTTCCAACATGCATTCGTAGAGGTGTTATGGAAAAATAGTACCCTTTAATGAGGGTGCAACCATTACATCCTGTAAAGTATCATTAAGTGCACCCTTCATTAAGGGTGCTGATCTCTGCACCCTTTTTTAGCACCGAACAATTGGAAAAGGGTGTTCGTCTGGGGACAGCTGATTTACACCCTAAAAGGTGAGAAATTGTTTAGCGTGTGAGGTGTCACGTTAGTAGTTACTTTTGGCTCCAGTTGTCACCCACTCCACTCCTTTAAAAAAAAAAAAAAAGCGCAGGGCACCTAGATTCATGTTGCATATAAACAAACAGGTGCTCTCGACGACCTCTGTTGTGGCTCGCAAGCATGCAAGAAACACCTGCTCTTGACGACGCACCCAACTGCTAGAAAAAGACAGAATAGCCATAAAGCACGAAACACGTGCGCGAACACGCATTCACACAATTGCCTTCACCTACCTCCCCTTCCCAAACCACTCACACACACCACTCTCTACAGAGTGGAAGCATGCCGAGGATTTTTGAACATCACATTTTTCAGAATTACTCTAAATTTGTTCAGAGTTCAGCGATATTTTCTTTCTGAAGTCAGAATTGATGATGAAATGTCATTTTGTGTTTATGTCAGATTAAGGAAATGGCTTCACCGGGTGCCCCAAAGTTAGGATCCATCACATGTAACTCTACAAGCAACTTTACAGGTCACTATAACATTGCTAAGCTCCTGCACATGCGAGCAGTGTATTCTCGTTAAATCAGGATTTCGTGTAAAATCGTTCTTTGTGCTAGAAGTTTCATGTGAAATATGAGCCTTATGAAATTGTTATCGTGAGTTCTTAAGGCGAATATGCACTAATTAAAACTTATGGCCCTGAAGTAACGGCAAAGTAACGTGCGGTACTTTTTTCGGTAACGGTAACGGTAGCGCGTTACTTTGTTTTTGTAGGTAACGTATATGGCGGTAACGCGTTCCTTTTTTTTTCTTAGCGTAACGAGTAACGTATTTAGTTACTTTTTCGGTAACGCCTACAACACTGGACTGTCATGTCGGCCAACGGCCATCTTATTTCACCGCCACACATTAGAACACTTTCACATTAACAAGCGGGGTCTCCAGCCACCGCCTAATGACTGAACTGTGGGCTTCGGTGTCGGCTCACGCACCCTGCCCCCCTTTTGTACATAAGTTTATAGAAGGCGGCTTCGGCGAATACATTTAGTTTCTTTGAATTCACGGCCCATTGCCTGCGAATTTAGGCTACACCGAGCCAAGATACGTGCGCTTTCGAGAAGCTTGCAGGCAAAGCAACCTCTCCAGTGCACGTAACTCGTCAAAGTAGCCAAAATTTGTTGGGCCACAGCGGCGTGGGTAACAGTTCTAGAAAATGATATGGATATTAATTAGGGTGAGCTACACGCCTCTCAATAATAAGGAAGCCTAACTGTAACAGCTAATAAATTAACTATTCAGTATTAGTGAACCAGCCTGCTAGATAGCGCATCTTAGCTGTGTTGTGATGTACTACACCGCTGGCAATGCTATGCAGAAAAAAAGTGCTTTTCGAGCTCAAAAAGCCGATCATTAAAAACTGTGGAAAGACCTAGGCGAAACGCCCTGTATAAGCATGAGCACGAAGTTAGAGTCAGGTGAGTGTTTCATTGTAGGGTTTGTTCACACTGTTTTGTAATGTCCTCTCCAAGACGTTTTTTGTTACTTGCTCATTTTAGAGTGCCAGTAGATGGTGATTTCTTTCTCATTTGGCAGTTCTGGTAAAAAGGTGTTGCTTAAAAAGCTCTTCCGAAAGCCGACCATAGGTTGTTGGTTTCGAACACATTAAGAGAGTTTTATCGTGCGTTTGTGCATATTATAATGAATAGCTTTTGAATTCAAACGTGCATAACCTGCAGTGTTGCAGTGTGTATTTTTCATGCACTGTTGTTTTTTCTATCCATCAGCGCCGCAATGTTCATATGGGTGCATCGTTTCTCTATGTGTTTTAATAGATTATAGCACAGCAATGCAGCAAGAATTCAATAAACATGTCTAAAAAAACGTAACGGACAAATTTTCCTTAGAGCGCAACATAATACGTCGACAGCCATTCTACTGTGTATAAATAAAAGCACAATAGCTGTTATGCAATTATTTCGATGGATATTCAAAAGAAGGCAACACAATTTTTTGTACGGCATCTGGCAAGAGCGCTCTAGCTTAATCTTAGCACCGACTGAACTTCCGCCCATATGCACAAAACTACACTCCGAAAAGCAAGCCTTGGCACCATTATTATTGCTTTCCGACCATTACGTACTTGATACCAGCTTTACTATATATATATATATATATATATATATATATATATATATATATATATATATATATATATATATAGCTGTCCGTTTATTTACCTTGTTATTTGTATCCTGCCCTCCCCCCCCCCCCTCCAACTTTCTCCCTCACCGTTAGGATCAATCCCGAAACTTTACTCCTCGACTTCACCCATTTTCCTTTTTGTGAGCGTACATGCAATAAATACCCTGTGTACATTAAGCAGTAATCAATGATCGACTGCTTGTTTCAGAACTGCCATGTGATTTGGAATTCAGATTTAGGTTCTCTATTCACTATAATCATAGGTTTTGCGGTTCACAGAATTTCGGCATTAGCTTCCCGTTTGGTGTCCGCGCGTCCGTCCAGATCCTCGATGTGGCCATGCATGTCCCCAGGTAGAATAACATTGGCATTGTCTCCAAACCGTTTCTACATCACCATTAAGAAATTTTACCCCTCTTTGTTTTCTTGCCTGTGATTTTTCCCACTCCATAAATAGGCTACCCCTAGCCCTGTCCTTTTGTCAGCAATTGGTCCTGATACCAAAACATATTATTTACAAGTTTAGTTTATTCTTTCCCAATGCGTATCTTGATCAGCATGCCAACGCCTACTACCACTTTCGTCTCCATTACTCCTGTTGTAACTTCCCCAAACATATATCCATGGACATGCGGTTGGACTTGGAGATGCCGTATATATGCATACCTCGCACAGAGCGTGTAGAGCATCTATTTCCTCTTCCTTCAGCTCTTGTTCTATTTCTAACCATTTCGCTCTGTATACGCTCTCGCATATTTTTGTAGCGGGTCCTGCTGTTACATTTAAACATTTTCTTTTATTCTTGATCTTCCCACTTGTAAATTTTTTTTAGCCTTGGCCTCGTCTCCTTCGCTACCGTCTAATCAGAGGCCCAGAGTTCCCACCGGTCCCCTAAAAAAGCTATAGTCTGCACGGCCCGCGCAAAGCGTCATTCTATCTTCTACCCTTCCACTGAAATGAATTCCGTCTCGTTCAAAATATGTGCCGGCTACTGTTTTGATCGCATTGTCTTATATGCACGGCTTCGAAGATCTTACACTAAATAATGCACAATGTGCGGGTTTGGAACCGACATCTTCCAGGACGTTGCTCAGTTGCCGCGGAGATCAAACATGAATATACACTTCGTCATCTGAGGGAGGAAATTCGCCTATAGAAAATACAATGTGAGTGGTTTTACGCTTTATCGAGAAAGTACATGCGTAAGACGCATGCACGCACAGACACGCACGAAAGCACGCACGCACGTGAGTGCGTTCAAAAGCTGGCTGCATGCAATGCAGGCAAGTCTATGACACCGACATACACTGGAAAACAATGTGACACTGCATAGCAAAAAGAAAATAAAGTCCTGAATCAGCGTTGACCCAGCAACCCGCTTTCCAAGCATGGAAGGAGGCGAAGTCAGCAAGGCCGCGTAAAGGATACGAGAGGATTTAAAAAACAAACCCGAAAGAGCATATGTAGCAAAAAAAAAAAAAGAATAGAGAGAGGTGCGCCTGCCCACCGCTTTTTCTGTATATCCGCTAGGCTCTTTCAGCTAAACGGACAACTGTCGGAACGGTTCCGGAACACTTCCGGCGCCGCGCACACAAAGCCGCACCGTTCGCTTCCGGTCCGAGCCCTCCGGGAGAGATCGGCCGCCCGATCCTGTTCCGGCTCAGCGGCGCGCGCGCGGAGAGCGGGCGAAATCCAAGCGTTGTTCACACGTATGCACGCGCAGTGACGTCACTGCCTACGTGAGCGGTGACACACGTAGGAGCGGCCCCGTTCAATGCGATGCCGCGGTTCCTAAGAAAAAGGAGGCGCTGCGATCGGCGCTGAAACCGTCGCTAAAACATTCGCCATACAAACCAGTACAGCATGTTGCGCTCGGCATAACTTGCAGCACACCGGTGGTGAGAGCACCGCGTGGCTTGCGCCTCACGGAAATTGTATCTGCGGTGACAAACGCAGCAACATGAATGCCTGCGAGGACATTCCTAGCAGAGTCTGACTTTTTTCGTTTGGTGGCTAAATTGATGACTGTTGAGCTCATCTTGTCACTCGTTGATTCGTCATGCCAGCTCAGACCAGATTTTGCCACTGTCGCTTGTATGTGTATATGACAGTGTTAGACAAATGTTTAGGGGAATCCCCCAAGGTGGAGTACATTTGTTACAAGGGAGTAATTACTCATTGGCATCCAGCCAAACGCAGTCGTACGGCTACAAATGAAAGCTATGCAGCTTTTTCAGAAAATTCGCAGTTAAAGGACGAATTTTTCTTTAACTGCGAAGTTTCCGAGAAAGCTGTATAGCTTTCTTTTGTAACCGTATGTCTGAGAGTTGATGGATGCCAGTGAGTAATTATTCCTTATTTAAAATATATGACGCAGTATCACAGCCACATACAGACCCAAAGCATGCGGATGAGACGACCCAGATGGAGAACTCACGGAATGAGAACCTCTCAGCTGCTGAGTGTATAAAAAGGGTGTCACTGTATACTTCTGGTTTGCTAAGGCCTGTCATACTTAATTGCTTCAAAGGCATGTTAAATCGATTTGTCAGCAGCGATACTATCCTGCTGGCAGTCGTGGTCGCGGTGGTCGTGGTTAAAAATAGCGGTCACCGCAGCGATGGTACCGTCGATTTTTCTCAGGCATGTTTAATGTTTTGTGGTTTTACTGCTGTGTTATGCCTACGCAGTGAAAACACCTGAAAGAAACCGTAAACACTCCAGCTTCGCCACTTCGTAAGCGTTACCCGCAAACAGTAATCGCTCTAGCTTCCGTAGTATAGTCGCAACATTAACTCATTGCTCTTACACCATACTGGCGGCTCACGAAATCATTCAATGCGACCACCATAAAAACACCAAAATTACTTCGTATCAGGCGCCATGAGCATATATTGCACGCCGTGAACAAAGGATACGTCAGCCGCTGAAACCTGCCCTGCAGCCTGTATATACCCATTTGCTGCGCGTTTGCCGAGCACTTGAACGCAGAGCGCGGGGGAAATACCACAAGGCTGCGCTCCTGCACTGGTGCCCCATGTTTTCTGGAAGGCCAACGACGGGCCCGGCGGGAATCCCGTTGGCGTTTAACGCCGCCCACGAAAACCGAAGAGCAAACAAACCGGCAGAGCCCGCTAGAGGCGAGTGCTGCGACTGACAACTGGACGCAGCAGAGAGGAGGGGTAAGTGGCTCCCCCTCCAGGTGGCGGGTGATGCTTTGTCCCTCTTACTTTCAAAAGCCCGCCCTCGGACTCCCCGCTCCAGTTTATGTCGCCGAATTCCTGCATGCTTCGAGACACCTGAACACTGCAAGTTTGTGGAATTATGGCATATAGTTGGCTGGTTTTTCATGCTACGCATTGATGGCAGGAACGCCGGTATAGAAACTGACCGAAGAGAGGAAGGACCACAGCGCGCACCGTTTGCCCAGGCCCGTTCGCGCAAGCGAGTACAGTCGCGTGGCCGTTAAAAGGGAACACCTGAACGTTGTAGCTTCGCGCGCATAACGCAAGAAGTCTCTCTAGGCGTTAGCGCTGTTTACGGTTCAGTGTACAGTACGAAGAAACAGGGAGGAAGGGGGGGGGGGGCATAATAAGGTACAGCTGCAGCTCTAGGCAGAACTGTACACGGAACTCGCAAGCGCGTTTTGAGAGGTTTGCTCCCCGACCTCCCTATGCTGCTATCCTTTTTTTCCCTACCAGGCAGCGTGCTTTTAACCCTTGCGACATGCATCCATATCTCTAGTTGGTGGACCACCACCACACCTGCGGGGACAGCCCTGGTGTTTTTAATATATATATATATATATATATATATATATATATATATATATATATATATATATATATATATATATATATATATATATATATATATATAGACAGCAAATAGGTGAGTACGATGCTGCGCCGACGGAGGGCATGGCTCCAGAAAAAGAAAACCATGACATGCTCTTATTGCGCTATAGTTAGGGAATTCACTGCAGGCGGAAAAATGGCTGTGATAGACAGCAAATTTTGTCCGCAGGATGAACTAATTAATAGGGGCGACGAAACCACTGAACTTCGAATGCGGCACTGTAAGCGAACTGCTGCTCCTAAGTTCGTTTATGAGATGATTCGCCAGTGTTCAGGCCGATACAATATGCAAAAAAACAAGTAGTTTCCGAAAAAGAATTTTATTATTTTGTTTACTAAAGTTTAAAATTATTTTTAAATATTATAAGCCAAGAGGTAAACTAGTTAGAAAAGTGGAGAGAGTGTGCTTGTTTCGCATAGTTACTTTGTTCCTTTTCACATTGGAAATGCATGTAAGTGTTGTGCACATGTAGCACAGTTGAATCCTCAGAGCCCTGTACACAAAGCTGGCAATGTTTTCTTATTCACAGGAGCAGCACGATCTACAAGTTAAAACTGATGGACAATCACAATGTTGTATTTCTTCACGCTCCACTTACGATTCTTCAAATTTTAAAAGGCACCTGTTGTATATATGCTTCATTTATGCGATCTTCTTAGACTGCTTAGTATTTAAGCAGTTGTCTTCCATTAACGTTCAGATTACCCAAGAGCTTTTGATGGGGGCGAATTGCGAGTACTCCGCGTAACTAAGTGGTATGAGATCATGGTGGCAGTTAAAAATATACCACGTAGCAGGAATTAATCCGCGAAGCCGTCAACCACGGCAGCGCATATAGTGTAGCTTTGCCGCGTAATAATCGACTATAGTCGAATACAAGTCAAGAAAAAATAGGCTTTTCCCCGTCAAAGCACCCCTTTCCAGCCAATGGCGCCAGTCGATTCTCGTCACCATGCTAGCGTGAGTAGCGGGATAATGCATGGAGTGATGTGACAATGATCGATCCCCTTTCGTCTGCCACTCCCTGCATTGTCACACTAGCAGGCTCACGAGAAACGGCCGACGCCATTGGCTGGAAGGAGGTCCTTTGAAGGGGAAAAAGCCGCTGATGGAGATTTCAACGGGCTATATAGGCAGTGAACGACTCGTCGTTTGTCAAAAGTAAATGAGTGGCCGAGAACACCTTGCATGAATGACGGTAGCCAACAGTCTCCGATACCAAGAATCATAGGGGATGTCTCTTTCTTTTTTTTAGTTTTGTAGTTTTTATCAATGGGAGATTAATAAAATCAGGAGCAAAAACAACCGCAAGCCGCCAGTAGGATCCGAACCCGCGACCTCTGAAATTCGCGTCCAGCGCCCTACCAACTTAGCTGCAGCGACGGCTGTCCAATCTTCCGTTTTCGGAAATGTTTATGTGTAGTGCAAGCGAACCTGGGAACGCCTTGCGTATCACATGGTTCGGACGTAGGGACTGCAAAATGAAAAACACGGCACCAACTCGCGACCACAAAAATGCGGCAGTGACAGGCTCGGCCGGCCTTTTGGACCGGTTGAGGAAGATGACCGCTGGAAGGGGTGGAGGCGCCTTTATACTGCGGCCACACACTTGCCCGAGTTCCCCCCTCCCGTGTTCCACATAGCTTCCCGGAAATCTTCCTCTTTTGGGAGACAGCCGTGGCCACGACCGAACGACGCTAATCCGCCGGTGCACGTGCGAACTCAAGGTCAGCCAAGGGGGCACAGGTGGACAGGGGGACTCTTGTTATGCAGCGCGGACAGCCCCCGCCAGCTCTCTAAACCCAAAGTTTAGCTGTTCGCCGCGAGGCCGCTGGGGTGAGCTATTCGTTGAAATGGAGTGACCGTCCCACGGTTTCAGTGAAGCCAGCTTCAGACCGGGGCGCTGATGAACCCACGTGATAGTCAATTTACAGCTGTAGGTATAAACCTGGGAGACGGAGATTATTATCCTTTAAATCCCCCTACAACATGAGAAGGCTCTGGTGTTTGGACTGGTTATGCTAGTTGCTATACTTCTCAGAACATCGG
This sequence comes from Amblyomma americanum, assembly GCF_052857255.1. Classification (NCBI taxonomy): domain Eukaryota; kingdom Metazoa; phylum Arthropoda; class Arachnida; order Ixodida; family Ixodidae; genus Amblyomma; species Amblyomma americanum. Next base: position 190,093,450 of record NC_135501.1, on the reverse strand, counting down.
CTGACACAAACGAAACAACGCAAACAAATTGATTCAGCGCCCTGACGTCGCAATCTCGCAACTCTGTTCGAACCGTTCCCATCAGCTACTTTTAACGCAGAATGTATAGGTATGGTGTTCCACGAGAAAGGGGGGGGGGATTCCTGTCTGCAGGTTTTGAGCGAAAATTTCAGGAATCGCCAAATAAATTCAAGAAATGCGCCTAACGGGTCGTAATTCATACCTCTGTAAAGTGCAGGCTCGCCATTGTGTAAAGGTTTACGTAATTATTAAAACCCAAATTACACTTTGATGGCCTTGACAAGATAGCTATAAGGAGAGGTCGTATCAATGAAAATGGGCGTTTCCAGCCTTTTTAGACGATGACTCGCGCACCACATCACATGAAGGGCGCTCGCTGGCGACTCGCCAAGAGCAATTGGCACGTGCATCACGCGCGTTGTCGCAGACAAAGAATCTCACTAAGAAAAACGCGCGTTTCCTGACCCGAAAGCCGCGACGGGACGCAGTCTTTACATGCTTTCTACGGTAAACGAATCCAGCGAGAACGAATCACTGCGGTTTTTACTCTCAACGAAAGATACAACACCCATGGCTGCACTTCCGCTCCATGCCGAGAGATAACTCCACACCAGTGGCGGCATCCCAGCGCTCCGGGCGGCTGCCAAGCGGCCGACGCAGTGCGAGCGCCGAGGACACTTTCACTGCAACCCTAATCGCACCTACGACCTCCGCCTCGTTCACCCCTCCTTTTCTATCTTGCGCCCTCGGCCTCCAAACACTTTCCCTTTGCGTGCTGCCACCACAGGCCAACAGACGTCCTCCCGCATCCATCCCGTACTTCTATTGTGTTCTCGCATGGCTATTCTGAAAGCCGCAGAAGAGCGGTCCATGCAGATAGAGTGACCAGAGAAAGAAAAAAAATGAAAGCGAACTGAAAGCGGGGGTGGTTAGGAAAAGAGTGGTGGTGGTGGGGGGGGGGGGGGGGGGGGTGCAGCTGCACAATGGGTTCGCAGCGCAAGGTGCCCCGTCACGTGCCGAAGCAACGCGCGAAACGTGAGCGCAGTTTAGCGGGAAATAAAAAACCGTGGTTGTGGAGCACAAAGCGAGGGACAGACAGGGGCGACGGCCGCTGCAGCCGCGCTCCTGGTGTCATTGTATTTCTCTGCAGGATGCGCATGGGTGATCCTTTGAGCTGGCGCACGCACGCGGTCTTGCGGACGAGGGGGCCGTACCTTTTTACTTATTTCAGTTTTTTTTTTTTCAGGATGCACAAGAACCCCGCCTCGACCAAACCACGAGTTGTGAACAACAACAACGCGTCAGGTGTCTGGGGAAGACCTAACCGTAGCGAAGTTGAACAGGAGCGAGGGAGGGAGGGGGTTGAGGGACGAGCTTAGAGCCTGGTCCTGATCGCCGTTTAGCGAATTTTTAACCGTTTAATGGCACCGCGGGACTGCTCACGCTCGGAGAGAGAGAGAGAGAGAGAGAGAGAGAGAGAGAGAGAGAGAGAGAGAGAGAGAGAGAGAGAGAGAGGGGAGGGGGTGAAAGGAAAGGCAGGGAGGTTAACTATAGGCTATGCCCCGTATGCTACCCTCCACGTTGGAAGGGGAACGGAGGGAGAGATAGAAAGGGGAGAGAGGAAGGTAGACCATTTTTTTTTTCACGTGTCTGTAGTCCGTAACTAACAGGATACACTGGTCGAAGAAGAATGGTTGTTCATGTACGGAGGAAACAGCCGATGCTAAGTTAAGGCGGTATAGAGGAGGTGGCGTAACCGCGGAGCGAAAGGCACTGTTCGCCTTAGCAAACACACGGAAAGTGTAATGAGTGTCCAGCCGTGTATGAAACAGCTCGTTGTTTACCGTGAACGTACGTGCAAGCGAGGGCTCCAGAGAAGACTCAGTGCTGTGAATGCCCTATGCCTCCCCTGTTGTTCCCGTGCCGTGCTCTTAAGGGCATGATATATAAGTAAACTTCTTAATCTGCGGGAACTTCTTAACTTTCGGGGATACGGTGACCGCACCTGGCAAAGGACAGGGTTAATTGGAGAGACATGGGAGAGGCATTTGCCCTGCAGTGGGCGTAGTCATGCTGATCATGATGATGATGATGATGATATAAGCAAAAAGATATTTAAAAAGGAAAACAGGCTGGGACATGTCGGGATGTGAAAGGCTACATTAGCCCGAGCACCGCCAGAGATGTCGACACCAACATCATCAACAAAGTTACATCTGTAGTGCAAGATAGAGGTTTCTCCAAATTGAATGCAATTAGGCCTCGCCTACCTCAGACGCGTCCATTTGTATACCTATCTCTGGAAATGTTACCGTATAACCTCTCCATGGCTCTCTGCCGCCCTCATGCGCCGCATACCCAACAATTTTGGACAAAAGCATTTTTTGAACAGGAAACCGTTTGCGAACGCAATTTTTTTTCATATAGTGGAAGATTTCACTATAACAATCAACATACCCGCAGATCATCCGGCGGCAGTCTTGTATTTTTTTTATATTCATATTTTTGCTATCGTCAAAAGCATTCCCCATTGGTTTTCAATGGCAGTCTTAACTGTTCTATGCGATCGATGGAAATACTCTAAAAGAAAGACTTTGCAACATATCAGTAGAAAGAAGCGTTACCTTCAATATTTTCAGAACCGTGTCTTACAATTATCCAATTTTCAAAATGTTTGTCCGAGAATTTTGGGCATGGCTAGTTGGTTACTCAATAACAGCCAGTGCAACGCCCCCTATGGCAATACAGCAAGAGAGATACCAAGCAACGCTATACCACTGTCAACAGCATAGGAGACGAGGTACACAGGAGGTACCGTCACGCTTTTGTTTCGTTCCTTACAGCTTGTTGGCCTGACGCTGAAGCCTTGTAGTTGTGGAGGTGGATGTTAGTCCCATTTCTGGAAGAGTGCGAACCAAGCTTCGGTATGGACAATATCAGGAAACGGCCTTATGTGCTAATATATTCGCGCGAGCGAAATGTCTACAGCACTCTTTAAACTTAAAACTCAGAGCCATCAACCCTGCCTCGGGTGTCATCTGCGCGCGCAAAGCGCCCTTAGTTCAAAATTTGTCTGAGACGCCCATCTCTCAATTTCTCATGCAACGAGTTCTCATGCTACAGTCGCATTCGTCGCAGGCAGCGTGCACATGCAGGTCGGCCACACACTCAAATTTCTTCAAGAAGACAGGAACCCGTCACAGCACAGTGCAGGACATTGTCTACCCGAGTGGAAACCAAACATTTCTGGAGAACACGGATCTTGTTTTTAAATGGTGACAGCAGGAACGGGCTATGGCCTACTGTGATTAATTGTGTGCGTAGATGGTGTCTTCCGGAGTGGACTACTTTATACTGTGAGTGAATGTGTGTATGGAGTGTGGCACTACAATGGCCTATGTTCTACTGTGACTGAATATGTGCATAGATGGTGACTTCTGGAGTGGACTGTGATGTGGACTGTGTGGAGTGATTGTGTGCATAGATGGTGACTGCGGGAGAGAATGTGTGCTATTATAAGAGGCTGTGCGCTTAGCGGGGTAGATGCAGCATTGTTAATATCGAAGGGACGCTGCGGTGGAGCAATTGCCGGCAGACAAAGCAAGGCTAACCCCACCTGTAGCATTCAGCACCTCAACCTCAACCTCAAATTTCTTCAAATTACATTTCATCCCAGAGGTCAATTAAGAACAGAATAAATGGCCTACCATCAAATCTATAATATTTACTTCCATCTTGGCAGCGATAGACGGGTGATACGCCTTATCAAGTAGCCATTATCACTTCTTTGATTGGCGCAGTCTCACGGCTCCTGCTCTGCAGGGTGCCAAAGAAAAGAGGAAATGGCACTTGCGCCATATATAGTGACATGTGCGTGTGGGTGCGGCAGCAGCCGTTCTTCGGCCACGCCCTTCGGTTGCCCTGCCCGGAGAGCCAAAATTTCTTGTTTCGCGGCGTCAAGGAGGGTCTCATTTTTTAATATGTACAATTTGATGCCGCCATTACAAATAACAGGCTTTAATGTAAATCTAGCTACAATGATGCACCCAACTGCATATTTAAAGATTCAACTTTACGATTAATAACTGGACGCCCCACTCCAGTTGTAGCCAACACAGTGCTGTGCGCGTGTGTGATTTAATTCCTCTAAAATGAACTAATCACGCGCACAACCTGGACACATTTCTTATTGTGTAAATAGTTTGTACATATTACTTATCCCCCTATCCTCTCTTCCTGTCCCCTCACCTCTTTCATTTCATTTCTCCATTCTGCCTGCTGTCCTTTATTTCCGCTGCCCCAGCTCAGGTGCTTCAGTATCGATGGCAGATGCCGGGGCTAGCAAAAATCTTTTCCTTCCTTTTTACTATTATTTTTAATAAAAAAAAACCACTTCCACCACCACCATTCAACTTTAAGATCTTATAGTTACTCGGCATTCTGTATACATAGTTACCACGATTCTGTAATCGTGTTTTCTAACTATCGCTGTACAACGATCGAGTTCATGTCCTTGCTTCTGTAACTATTTTCAAATAGTACTAAAAGTCACGTTCAAATACTCGGCATACCTTTGAATTTATGATGTCATCCATTGCTATACGCGGACGGGTTGCGACCGCGCTACGGAATTTCCATTCTAACAGGACAGTGATATGGAGGCTACACTAACACACAGTGAGACCGCTTTCCTGCACACATCTGCTTAGATTATTCCCTGCGGGTGCCGACACTTTATACCTATATTCCCAAGACTTGTCGAAGTCTAATAGAAATAAAGACCGACAAGTTATTCGTCTCAGCGTTCCTGTGTTCATCTTTAGCTCGTTACCCTTATAAAAATGAACCATAGACAGTCTATAGACTTCTTATATATTCTACTGCCTTCCTTTAGATATTGCTTTTTGTCTATTCATAGTCTATAGACTGTCTACAGACAAAAGTCTACCAAAAGTGTATGGCCATGAACCTATAGATTGTCTATAGACTGTCTACAGGATTTGTATTGCCTATAGAGTGTTCTCTAGGCTTGTCTATAGAGTGTATGTACACATTATAAACAGAAGTCTATGGACAGTCTATCGACAGTCTAAAGAAATTTTTGTATGAGTATGGAAATCACTTAGTCACTGCATGCACTGCCAAGCAATCTAAATGTAGCTGCCGAGTAAAAAAAAAAAAACACAGTCAAGGATCCCCGAATGTATACCCACCTCCAAAGCGCGGCTCTTCATCAAACCTCACCAGGCGGCGCTGGAGAAAAATCCAACCGTGCAGGAAACGATCTCCGCCCGCGTCACGAAGGCCGACAGGCGACAAATAAGAATAACTGATAAAGGTAGAAAACAGCCCAGGCAACAAATAATCTCCGGACATTCTTGCTCTTGCTGTTGTTGGCGGACCCTGTAAGCTTGGACGGCCGAAACCATCCGTGCCTCGCGCCGGTTAAAGCAGGGACCCATCCCCATCCTCTGGAAGGGTAGTTCGGCAGGAACAAAGGCCAGACACACCGCGCGCACCACGGTGAGTGGGCGAAATTTATAAACGCGCCGCAACAAGTTCCGGCTTAAACCGGGCGCGCGCTCAAAGTGTTCTCCGCGCAACAAGTCGCGCCGTAACAGCGTCAGCCGAGGCGATTTCATAAATCGATCCCGCGCAGCCCCACGCACACGCGTGCTTTGTAATAACGCCGCGAGGGGAGCTCGTAACGCAAGCAACGCGATTAGCATCTGCAATTCGCTGCAACACGGCCAAAGCCGCGCATGCAGCATAACTATAGGCGGGTCGGGATTGTTTACAGCTCGGCTGAATTCGCGCGCGAAAACCGTTTCGCCCGCGCCTTTCCGTGTCGGGCAGTCGTCGGCTGTGCAGGCGCTAAAGGTACGGGGGAAGGAAGCGACTCGCGCGCAAATTGTTTGCCGCATTGTTTATTTCACGTCATGTGGAACTGCGTGGTCTGCATGCTTGCGGAAACATATAATGGATGAGAAAGCTACGGGGGGCACCATTATAATATAGGTATATATGCAGGAGCAAAAAGAAATGACACAGTGTAAGCCGCAATTTACGTGGGCGCTGTGTTTTATGCGAGAGGCTTTTTGGCTTGAAAAGTATATAAACGTCGGGGTCAAAGGGCAAACTTCGGACTGACCGATTCGTCGACGAAATTTAGTGCTTGACATGAAAGTTGTTTCGCACGACAGGTAGTGTTTTAACTAGTTTTCCTAACTAAACTGCACGACGTCGTATGTAAGGAACGTCTGAACAGCGACATATATATTAGCGTACAAAATATTAGATTTTTTTTCGTGAAAATTCTAAATATCCCGGAAATTAAATGCCTATTTGCTGTTTCTGAGAATATTTTGATACAATAGTGTCCTCTACAGCTTTTTCCGCCAGCTATTGTTGGGGAGTGCATTCAATGCAGTTCCCAGTTGTGCAGTCCATGGCTTCGCAAGTTTTGAAGAGAGATAGATTCAGAGGAGGGGCTTGATTTTTCGATTTTCACTGGTGCACCCTGCAGATCGATCGAGCAAATTGTTGACAAGTAAATTGTTCGAGAGGCCAGAAAAAAGCTCTTTGTTGTCTTTTAACGACATTTGTAAAGATGTTCCCTGGTATCATGCTCTGCAGTTGCTCAGTGAGCTGTGAGACTTAGAGTGCAATGAGTTGTGTTCAAAGGAACACGCGTGATGGGCACAGGCGACCAATGGAAAAGAGTGATTTCGCTAGACGAATCGAAGTTCTGGTCGTGTGGTAGTGATGCGATTTCTTTTATACGTCGTCCCAAACGCGCACTGGTATGGACGTCATCGTCAACTTCCAAAGTTAAGTCATAAAAGCACGAACTTAAATTCACGGGGATGAATCTTCGGTCGCGGATTTGGCCTGCTTCTCCAAAGTCAAGATATATCATGAGCGAAGAGGTTAATCAGAGAATGCTTGAAAAGGTTATGCTTTCTTAGGCCCGCAAGAATTCGGGCTTTGTATAAGTGTTTCCACGGAACGATGGCCCGAAGCACTCTCCTTCACTTGCGAAAAATTGGTTGTAGAGGAAGTAGGTTGACTTTGTGGAGTGGTCAAACCGGTCTGCTGACAGTAATTGAATTGAGCCTCTTTGAACGGGTTTCGCGCGTCCTCCGAAGGACAAAAAGGCCATCTACGCCGAAGAAAAATTCGACCAGCTGGTGCAACAGTGGGGAAACATAAATTAGACGTTCACTGACAGCTTCCTAGATTTCATGCCTTGATGGTGTCAAGCAGTGATCGACGCAGGCTTGCGTGCAAAGTACTGACGGCAACAGGTTATCGTGAAAAGGCGTACTTTAAATTGGTGTCTCATTTTCTAATAAAAAGTAACCATATTTCTACGTGTGTGTATGTGTGTGTGTGTGAGAGAGAGAGAGATATCTTTTCTCATGACATGATCCTCATGAGACCTGTCCATATACTAGCGAGTGATGTCATGTGCGAAAATGCTCATATTTGCACAGGGCACGTCCCGTATCATGACCATACCAATTCGCGTTGAGGCCGCGTCAAACGTTTTTGTACATAATCGCACATGTACCACGGACAAAATTAGATGACGCGGCAATGACTTCAGCCTCAGCAAGCAGATGGCGTAGCGCTAGCATCTTCAAGAGGAAAACGCTAAACAAGGTTAAGACCACCGACTTAGAGCAGCAACCTTCTCAGTTACTTACATGCTCCAATCGTTGTGAAGGAACGCACTGCATATGCAACGAAGAATGATGCACGCCCCGACTTAGCCTGGGATCACCGCCCCGGTATACATCACTAGAAAGAGATACATAGAAAGGTCGTTAAAAGGAGAGATCGGTCAGATGAGCGTGCCTCTCGTCTGCTACTTCACACTAGGGGATACGGGAAGAGGGAAGGAAAGAAGGAGGTAGAGACTCGAGAAAGAGGTGATTACAACATAACGCAATGCGCACGAAAGGAATGAGTATTCTAAAGTGCATAAAGTGTAGTGTACAGCACACAAGCATAGAACATGCACGGTACGCAGCATGTATAATGCACAGTAGAGGGCAAGTACACAGCATACAAGGAAAGAGAGACAGCTATCGCACATCACAATGTGCAGCCATGCAGGCGAACGTACGATGTCGGGGCGCCTTCAGACGCAGCCCCGCTTCGAACAAAAATATAACAAATAAATGGAAGCACTCATAAGGTGGTGTTGTCAAGAGAGTCACCTTTCACAGCAGGACGTCGAGACGGCACGCATTGTATGCATGCAGGTTGCTAATTTTGAAGAAAAAAAAAACAAGCAGGCAACTCTTCGAGGGGTGGGGGAGGTTTCGGAATCAGGCTCGGCGTCGTAAATCGTGGGCCGCTTCGGCGTCCACCGCCCCCGTCCAAAGCTCGCAACATAGACGCGAAGAGAGACGCAGAATTAACACTGTGCCGCCCCGTCGAAAGAAGAGATACTGCGCGAGCAGCTTTTTGTTTTGCAACCACGGCCTTTGCATGCGTATATATCTGCAGTGGCCTCGGCTCTTCATGGGCGCCGCAAGCTACGTATACAGGGCCGTGCCGCTGTATATGCATCGATGATGAGAGAAAGGATTTGAGCGTGTACTGGCACGGACAATTTTCATTTTGTGTCTGCTTGCCCCCTTCTTTGTTTTTAAGTGCTTGCTGTTCGCCGATCAGGAGATGCGGCCTTAACTTGGAAATACCTATAGGACAAGGAGACAGCTAAAAAAAAAAACAACGCATGTGGTGTCCGCTCACCAGCTGTGTCGATGTTTTATGCATTTTCCCGTTTTCCTAGCATTCAGTACCATCAGTGGCACGGTGAAAGTTAAAATAATTACAGGGGAGCCTAATTATCCACATGCGATAGCCGTGCGTTAGCATTAGGTTTTCTCTTCGCTTTTAATTTCTTCTTAATCTTAGCCATTATCAATTTTCGACTTTTTTTTGGTGTGGAGTACCCCTCATACGAAAATTTTTTAGAAAGCCTTTAGACTGTCCATAGACTTTTTTCTATAACGTCTATAGACTCTCCATAAACAAACCCTAGAGTACAGTCTATAGATAATACTAATCATATAGACAGTCTATAGACAATCAATAGATTTATGGCCGTACAATTTTAGTATACTTTTGTCTACAGACAAGTACATAGACAATGAATAGACAAAAATAAATATCTATAGGAAGGCAATAGAGTCTATAAGAAGTCTATAGGCTTTCTATATACCATTTTTGTAAGAGTTGCTATCAATGAGTAGTCATTCACATATGGACCCTGTTCCTGTTCTAATAAAAGGAGCAGCAGTGTTTAAGTGGCTCCGATTATATGTCCCATTCCTACACGCATTCTGTTTTCGGTTCCATCTTAAAAGAATTGAACTGTGTTCCTGGTCACGGTGTAGGGGATGCTTTCAGTTAGGGTGACGGGTCGCTCTGCACACGTGAGGCCCTCGACAACAGCGCTCGGTCGTGAACTCACGCGACAACACACCGCAAGAACACCTCGAAGGAATTTCGTTTCAATGTCCCGTCGACACGGCGAATTGTACGTACCTGATGCCAGTAACAAGACAGACGACGTCACATTGACGAGACAAGAAGACATTGTACACTTCTTAACTGATACACACCGTCTGCAGATGGAAATGACAGGTGGCGTCCTAAGGAAACAGGAGGCAAGTATGGCACACACATGCATTTTTCCCACGTCTTTGCAAGCGCGCAATGAAAAAAAAAAACTTCTTTTTCGTTTTTCATTCTATCCACGTGACAGAACATCCACCGAAGGCCAAGGAGCAACGTCTTACTCCGTCTTACGTAGCCCATCCATTACGTCACGTATAGCAACACGCAAGCGCAGAGACGCATTCAGAAAGTACAAGCATACTTCGTACTCGTTTCACGCTCTCATTTCAAGCTCGCATGACTGAGCGTATTGAAGCCACAAGCTCAGCGAGTAGGGAGCGAGGCGTGTGGTGTATAGGGGCCAGGGAGCTGTCCCCTTGTTCCGGGGTCGAAACTCTATTGCAAAAACCCTCACGGCCGAGTGGTGCCAACTCGTAGCGCGGGCGGGAAGACACGCTCATGCTAAGCTGTGAAGACAAATCGCACCTAATATGTCTCCGTCCGGCATAAGAAATGAACCCCTTGCTTCTCAATCGCCTTTCATCAGCTTCCCCTAAAGGGCACGGGAGTCTCCCCGAAACGCCTTTCCGTTCGATCTCCCCCCACCCCTTTTTTCCCCATTTCCTTGGACCTCAGCGGCGACGCGCGAACTACACGATCACGGCAAAAGCTACACATCTGTCGAACGTGAGGGAAATGCACGGATTTGCCTGTATATTCTTTGTGCGCTTAAGAAGTAGGCAGCCGGTGTATAAAACGCACACGTGTTTATGCTGAGGAGCAAACTCTATAATCGGCTTCTATTCCTATATGAACACACATACATGCCGCAGTTACATATAGAGAGAAATCAAACATTTGAAACATATCGACACAACACACACTTGGCAAAGATAACTCCGGCTAGCTAAGCACTGATGCGTCCTCAACGTACGCAGCGTTGACGTCAGGGTTGGCTTGTGCTTCCATGCAGTTAGCCGGCTACAGGAGAGTAAGCTTAGTCAGGTATTTGTACTATGAAGGTATATACTCCCCCACCACCTTCTGTATCCCCTTACCGCAGGTATATAAAGTAGTGAAATAGTTACGCTCTGTATTTTTTATATCAGGGGGTGAGGAGATCATTGCGCAACGGTATATACACAGCAGTCTCTGCACTAATACCTTCGTTTAATGTGGGTGCGAGTGTCATTGTATGTTGCATATGTTAAAGAGATAAAAGCGCTTGAAGGCTCTCTGGATATAAACGCGCAAGGAGAAACTCTACAGAAGAAGTTAAGAACATTAGTGCTTTTCCAAATAGAGCTATACGGTCGTCCTATAGTCGTTAGATTGCCTCAAGAACGACTCGACATGTCCCAATGTTAAAGGTGCACTAAAGTGGAATCTGAACTCGTCTTTTATACCGCGGGAACTCTATCAACACGTTCCGGGCATTCTTATAAACTGCGAATTATTGTTCTGTGTGGCCGATTTCCCTAATTAAATCGGATTAAGCGCCCCGGCTCCCACCTTTTTTTTTTTTAACTCAACGCGGTAGGTAGGAGGAGTCAACCAACGCGTGGGCCAGTCCCGTGGCGGCTTGCCGCTCTACCATCGGCGGAGTGATACGCAAATCAAAGAGTCCACGTTGATTTTTATTTCCCTGGGCCTAATTTGCTGGTATGTTGTCCGCAACTGAAACCATTTATTCACAGAAACCTATACAAAACAAGATAAAAGCGAAAGCGAAGACGTCTTTGGACTGGCTGAAAGGCACTCCACGCGTTGGTTGACTCCGCCCACCTACCGCGCGAGTTCAAAAAAAGGCGGGAGCCGGGACATTTAATCCGATATTAATTAGGGCAAACGGCCGCACAGGACAATCATTCGCAGTTTCTAAGAATGCCCGGAACGTGTAGATAGAGTTTCCGCGGTTAAAAGACGAGTTCAGATTCCTCTTTAGTGCACCTTTAAGGCACAGAGAATGGCGGAAGAGGGAAGAATAGCAACAGAATACGAAACATTAAGTACTGCTAAGCTACGAAATATGAAAAGACCGCAAAAACGAAGCCTGTTATTGAGCGACAAGGAGATAAGCATATATATCGCGCGCAGGCCACGGCGCCAAGTATTGGGGTTCGGAAGAGCCGCCTTTCCTAATATAAAATAAAAAAGAAAAAAAAAGGTCGTCCTGAAAGGAACGGAGTCGCGAAGCCGTCGGTACAGAAAACCCCATTCCGAAAGGAAAAATGGCCGACATGGGCGGGGATCGAAGTCGTCCCCCATCCCTTTACACCTGACGGAGGCCGAGCATATTGTTCGCTCATGTTTGAAAAGATGGAAAAACGATTCGACGGTTCTGTGTATATATTAGTGTCGCCTCCGCAGTGCAGAGATGTACAGTGGTATACACGTACGGTCTGTCGCCCCGTTACATTCGACACAGGAACACGTGTCAGGCGGCGGGCATGGCCCGGCTTGTACAAGTGTGTACGTAATGCGTCTGTACACGTTACGCGGAGGTGTGGATCTTTATGTACGCACTACGCGTACACCTCCGGCGAGACGGCAGGGATGGAGAAACGCTCGCACGTCGCTACATGGAAGAGTGACAGAGTGAGTGAGTGATTGTCGGGTCGTGTGGGAAAAGGGAAGAAAGGGAATGAGCTTGTCCTGGAGAATTAATGTGGAATCCGTCAACGTTGAACGCGTCCACGGTTCCAGCATGTACTCGCGGCTATGGGTGCCGGTTCTATAGTGGAGATGCCGTTGTATATGCAGGTTCGCCCGTGCTAGACGCACAAAAGAGGGCGCGCAAGTCGTGTTGCACGACGCTGCCCATTAATTCTAAGGCGCGGCGGCGGCCCTGAATCAAATATCGAAGAGTTGACCGCGTTTCGGTTTAGAAAGGAGCCAGCCGGTCGGTTTTATCCTAACATACAGAGAGAGTTTAGATGAATCCAAATATATAGAAAGAGTTTAGATGAACGTTAATAAGGTGGGTTGTTGAGCTAGTTTGTGCATAATCACTTAAAACTATCAGGAGAAAAGAACCAGACAGGAGGAAGAAACACACAGACGTGATAGAGTCTGCACATCGTCCACGTCTGTGTGTTTCTTACTTGTGTCTGGTTCTTCTCTCGTGCTGGTTTTAAGTGAGAGTTTAGAGTCACTGATATCCCACCTCGCAATGGTCGCCTTCGGCGATCTGTGTTCATCGTGCACCTTGGCAAGAATTTGGGGCAGAAACGCGCAATTATAACACTGGCGTTCTTAAGGCTTGAGAAAATCTGTGCTTTTGAATACATTTCTTTTTTTAAACAATAATATTCGACATGTTCTCTGGAATTCAATCCATCTGTATATGCTTGAATACATTTTAGATTTTTAAAAAATCTCTGTCGTCATTCTGTTAGCCTTCTTGGAGTTTTAACAGTGTATACCGCGGCAGCGTCTGTGCAAGGCAGATTTTCCGGAGTTCACAGTGTCGTCCTTGTCGCCCAGAAAGTTAAAAGAAATAGAAAACGAACATTGGCGGAAGAAAAAAGACCCATCTACAAACCCCTGGTGGCAAGTCGGCAATAAAACAGAGCGCCCGGCGTACGTCAACATTGGCAAAAGAAAAAAGGCCCATCTAAAAACACCTGGTGGAAATTCGGCAATAAAACAGAGCGCCAGGCGTACGTCAACAGCTTGAATGGGCGTTCATGCATACTGGGCCCATGTAGCGGATTTGCCCAGTGAATAGAAGGAAAGAATTGAAATTGAAATTTATTGAAATTCAGACAAAATACAATTGTCTAGGTGAGGAGGACTAAAGGTGACACAGGAGGTCACCCGACTAGGCCCTAAACACCCTGCAGCACAGTGTGGACATGAAAGGTATTAAAAAAAAATGCTGCAAGAATATCATAAGATATCAAATACAGCAAAAAAACACACCGAAAAAACATTACAACAAAATTCTGCAGGAATACCGTATGATTCAACATAGAGCAATTAAAAAAGATTTGAAAAACACACCCTTGCTACAAGTCAAAGTAATTGAAAAAAGAGAATAACCACAAATGGGTTCCCTTGACAAAACAAAGAAAGATAACCAAAATGGAAGGGATCGCCTGGAACACAGCAGTAAATATACCGGCACTGCAGTTCGTACAAACATAGTCGGGTTTATAGGCTAGTCAAGAAAAAATCCTTTGACTGCTTTCGGAGAGCATGCACAGAACAGTTTTCCATGATGCCCAACAAATCAGGATGAAGGTTCAGCAGGTTAAGAATAAGCCAACTGAATAATTGCTTTCCATAGTTATAGTCCTACATTTAGATTTTATAAAAGCAGTTTTCCTAAATTCCTATTGCGGGTCATGATTCGTATACTTCGATATGAATAGTTGTGGACCGCTTTTAAAACCTAAAAAGGCAGTCTCTGACAAATGCAACTTATACAAGGATTCAAAATCCAAGATTCTATTTTTCAGAAAATATAACGATGATGAGTCCCGTACCGGCAAGTTTTCAATGAAGCGTTCACCTTTCTTTTGTAATAAATATAGGCTTTCCATGTTTGACCTACCAGTAGTGCACCATACAAGGAAACAGTAATGAAGCCGCGAGTGAACGGTATTGAAGTATAGCTCACGTTTTGAATAACGAGGCAACAGCAGACGGGACCTGTTAAGCACACAAATGCATTTTGCAACATTGCGTTTAATAAAGCGAACATGACCAGACCAGCGAAGGTTTTCGTGAAACCGGACGCCTAAAAATTTGATATCTGAAACTCGTTCTAGCGTTCGCGATTGAAATGTCACTTCATTATAATAAACTAGTCGGCTAACAGAACTAAAAACAATGCACTTTGTTTTGCCAACGTTTAACGAAAGTTCATTTGCAACAAGCCACTCAGATAGATTTCTAAGCCATAAATTTACCCCAGGAATCAATGAACCTAAATAATCTGCAGAAAGAAATACACTAGTATCGTCAGCATAAAGGATAACGGAAGGAGTTAGTGGGATAGATACAATGTCGTTGATATACAGGATGAACAGGGTAGGTCCTAGGATTGAGCCCTGAGGAACACCAAATTTGATAAACTCCGAAGCGGACGTGGCATTATTGATTAAAACATATTGAGAACGACCTGACAGCTAGTTTTCTAATAATTTAAGTGAGATTCCTCGTATTCCATAATACGGCAACTTGCTAAGAAGTACATTATGCTTAATTGAATCAAACGCTTTGCTGAAGCCTAGGAAGACGTCTAATGTGTACAAATGATTTTCTATGTTTTTAGTGAGTTCATCTTTAATACTAAGCAACACAGATTCAGTTGATTTCCTCTTTTGAAATACTTACTGGCTAGAAGAAATCAACTGATGTTTATTAAGATAATCTGTTATCCTATTATTCATCGCTTTCTCTACTATTTCAGAAAAAAAAAGGAAGAACTTATATATTGGTCTATAATTACTAATTAAATTGGCACCACCTTCCTTTTTTCGGCGAAAATGCCTGTTGTCAAGATTTGGTTTGTTAGGTGACAAATGACGTCAAAAATAAGGTGAGCAGTTGCTTTAATTGGTGCTACCTTAATGCCATCAAAACCACACGAACAGTTCTTTTTGAGGCTTAATATTATATCATTAATCTTTGCAGGAGCAGCGGAATATAAGAAAAGGCTATGCTGCAAATTAGATTGCAGGTATTTTTCAAAATTTCTGGGCGTTGCAGCAGAAAAAGCTCCAAATGCCAAAAAATGTCTGTTGAACTCATTTGCAAGAGGTTTACCACTAAGGATGGTTCCTTCAATCGTCATTTGAATTGATATACTTTCTTTTCTGGATTTCTGCAGAAGATCTTTTATAGTACGCCAGGTTCACTGAGGATCAAAGGAAATATAAGAGAATTTTTGAGCGCAGTAGTGAATTCTAGATTTTTTTTATATCTGCACCTAATTTGTTTCTAATCTTTTTGTACTCCTTCAAAATTTTCAAATCTTTGGACTTTACAAACTGGCTGAAGAGTCTATTTCGTGCTTTGATTCGTCTAAGCAGATCTCGTGTGATCCAAGGCTTCCTTCTTTTTCTGGATTTCGCCATTGTTGCAAATGGGAAAGCACGTTCATACAACTCTATTATTTCGTCTAAGAATGCGTCGTACAAAATATTAGGGTCTTCCTCGCCTAAGAGTTTACTCCAGTCGACTAAAGAAACGAGCTGACCAAAATTTTCAATTTTTGTTTGGCTTATAACGCGGAAATTCTTTGGCGCATCAGTTTCATCGATGATTTGTTTACTTGACCTTTCTATAAAGCAGAAAGTTGACAGGTTATCACTGATTTCGCTCCGAAGGAAACCACGGTGACAAGAAACAAAGGTCAGAGAACGAGAGAGGAACAAAGATAGGCTTAGAAAAACGAGGAGAGAACGGAGAAGCATATTCCAAGCAGCACGGGAAATTGGCCCAATATTGGACATATATTGGCAAATGCCGGTCATACAAGGGACCAGTGTTAAAGCAGCTTTCTCTAATATTGGGCCGATTTCCTGTGCTCCTTGGTATAATCCACGGAGAGGCGAATGAAGATCTGGTGTGACAGAGAAACAGGGAGGGATAGAAACCCATATCGTCATACGCAGCATTGTGCGCTCTGGCAACGTCACCGATTCAAACATTTGGCAGATACGAGGCCAGACAAAAAAAAAGAATAAAGAGGGAGTTGGGAGCAGAGGGAAGAGCAGTAAGCGTTTTCATTTTCTTTTCGTTTTTATATTGAGCAATTCCGGACAAAAGCATTTTCCAACGCGAAAGAGTTTATGAACGCAATTTTTTTATATGTTGTAAGATTGCTCTATAAAAATCAATATATACGCAGATCTCTATCCCCTTGGAAAACTTGTGTCTTTGTTTTGCTATTAACGTTTTTGCAGTTGTCAAAAACTTTCCCATGCATTGGTATTCTACGGCAGTCTTAACTACTCGATGCGAGTGATAGAAAACTTTAAAAGAGGGACTTTGCTATACGCGTCGGAAGAGCTGACCATTCGGCTTCAATATTTCCATAACATATGTACCTTACAATATTTCAGTATTCAAAATTTTTGTCGGAGTATCCTAGACTTGTTTAAACCGCGACAAATGACTGTGCCGGCAGTCCTCTTTGAAGAAACCTTTCATCTTCCATTCTTTCCAACCTGCCCGCGTATGTGCTCATTTATTATTTATCTATAAACATATCTGCATCGGCAGTGGACACTGCCGCATTGCTGAAGGTGGTCGCAGCGTCACAAGAGCCGAAGAAAAACATAGACAACACTAAAACGACAAGACGATGCAATGTACAGAACTTCAAAGAAAAGACAAAAGCATCGACAAGGAAGTAAATCAATGCCGTAAAAGGAACCAACCAGCACAATGACGGTGATAAAACAAGAAGTATAATAACAAGAAGTATAAACACAAGGAGTATAACTAGAAGTATAACAAGAGTCAAATAAATTCAGAAGTTGTTAACAGCGCATCTCAAGTATTGAATTATTTTTCGACGTTCTGAGTGTCTCTATGTTGTTTTTTTTCCGGGTTGTTCTTGAGCCGCTGTCTCTTCTATGTTGATGTTTTATGCTATTTTTTATGCTTGTAGAAAAGTTGTAACGTGAACCCGGTACCTTATATTTCTGTTTGTTATTATTGACTAATGTATTATGTTTCGGCTGCTCCCCCCTTTATGTATTGCCCTAACCCAAGGGCCTTTAAGAATAGAAAAATGACGATGATGATGAATCACCATAACATGTAGAATACTTTTGTTACGATCGCTATAGTTCGCATGCGTAATGTGGACAGGCACGAATGTGTCTGTCCTAATATGCGGACGAAACGAGGGCGAGAGATAAAGACTCTCGTGGAGAAGAGAAAATCCGAGAGGGGACGAGAAGCGACACAGCCCACTATAAGGGGGGGGGGGGGGGGGGGGGAGTTACGACGAGTGAGCATAATTCGTGATGCAAACGAACGTGTCCATTCTGAAAATGCGAGGCGGCAGTTCCTCTTGGTTAGGGATCTGTGTGAGTGGCACGGGCACGCATACACACATGAGCTAGATAGATAGGGAGCAAATAGGGAAAGGGGAAGAGGGGAACACACAGTGCGCGCGAGAGGCGACACGTATATAGGGACAGCGCGCGCATGGCGCGAAGGGAACCAAACCAAACAGCTGGCAGCAGTGTATATATACCGCGAGCAGTTTGTCCTCCAAGCTACGGCAGCGTCCGCCCGCTCGCTTGCTCAGCTCGGAGGAGGTAAAATATTTATCCAGAGATATCGGGAGGCGGCGTCGGACGGGTAAATATTGTGTCAAACCGTCGTCTTCGCGAAGGGCTCTGTTTTCAATCCCTCGCCCACCGCAGCGCAGCGAGCGTCGGGCTTTACTGCGAGGCACCGACCGTATATGTGTAGTGAACATACAGGGCGTTCGCACACAAAGTGGGTGCGTGTGTCCTCCCCCGCCTGCTCAATGCCTGCTCGCTCTGTGCATATATGTGCAGTGAGCGCGTTTGGCTGCAGCCTCTGGGGCGCCGTTGATACGGTGTGTGTGTTTGAGTGTAAGAGGGGGTTAGAAACGCGTGCTCTAGGACACAGAGAGGAGAGATGCGAGAAGAGGCGGCACTGCGTCGCTCTCGTCTTCAGAGCAGTGAGTGTGCGTGCTAGGGTATAAAAGGCGACGCGGACTCGGGTCTCTACTGCAACGCCGACTCTACTGCAACGGCCAGCCACCGAGATCCCTCGTCCGGCGCTGACAGTCGGAAGAGCGGCGCCGTCATGGAGGCACTGACGCATCTTCGACGAGAATGTTATCCAGCGTGTGTGTGAGTGTGTGAGGGTGTGTACACGTGTACCGTTATACAGTGCTTTCGAATCGACGTGCTCATTGAGAAGCTGGTGATGCCGCCGCCGACTGTTTCACGGAGTTTTCCCCACCAGGGGACGCGATAGTGACCAGCAGGCAACGACGGAAGGGCAACCTGCCTAGAAGCGGCCGCTCGCTGGCGAGCGATTCGGTGCCGCCGAACCGGTGACGTCACGCTGGTGGGTCGGCAACAGCGCTGTTGCTTCTGATGCGCGGTTCGCTCGGCGCAATCTTAGTATCCGATGCGGATGAGCTCCAGAATGTTTCGTATACTTTGTACTAGCGATGGAATGCCGAGTGGAAAAGGAACCAAGCAGGCTGCAGTATACGGTGACGCCCCAGCGACATCCTTGCGTTCTCGTAACGCCGTAGAGGTGATCGTGTTCGCTAAAAACACACCCGATAAATCTCCTGTGGTAGTGCACGTGTCTCCAAGCCCATTTATGCGGCCAACGCGCGCAGCCCACCATGAACTCGATCTTTATAAGCACGGATTATACTTATCCACAGCGACCAGCAATCAACACGCAGCACGGATACCAATCGCAACGTTGTGCCTGGAGTACGCGTCGTTCAGACGTGCTTCTTCCAGGCCCTGTGCTCTCGTGGATAAAATCTGAAAGCGAACATCATCGTTCAGGTGCGATCAACGGATAAGCTTGACGCTATGCTTGCTAAAGGATGGATACACGTTGAAACGAAGCAGTGCTGAGCTCCGTGATGGTGTGTGGAAAGCTACATGCTGCGAGCAGAAGCGGGCTATATCGAGAATGTCTGCGTGCGATTCCCTGGTGTGTATGGAGAGCTCTGAGGCCGCTTTTGCTCTTATGGGGTCTCGATGACAGCTACAGAGATGCTCTCAGTGGTCTAACGTATCTGGTCAGGAGAGCTCTCAGCTGAGCCTCTCTCTGCCACGGTTTAGGAGTTTGCATGTGTCCGAGCTTCGCGCGGTTCTCGTTATGCAGCGCTCATGTCTTGAAGCTGCAGGGCATATGTCTTTGCAAACAAGGTGTTTCATCCGTGTATCGCAGGTGGTCCTAATAACCCCTTACAAAAATTTCTTTAGACGGTCTATAGACTGTCCATAAACTTCTATCTATAAAGTCTATGGACTCTGATAGACAAACCCTAGAGAACAGTCTATAGGCGATAGAAATCCTATAGACAGGCTATAGACAATCTATTGATTTGTGATCATAGATTTTCAGTATACTTTTGTCTATAGAAAGTCTATAGACTATGAATAGACAAAAAGAAATATCTATAGAAGGCAGTAGAGTCTATACACCATTTTTTGTAAGGAACCAAGCAAGAATGTCTGTAGTGACCGTAGTCGCAACAGCACCGTTGTCCTGAAAACCAAGTAACAACTTGTAATAATTAGGTGCAATAATTAGTCTTCTTCTCAGAACTGCGTGTCAATCTTGCGCTCGCTATACACTATGTGGATAATCAATATAATAAAAACTAATCAAGATCATGCTCCAAGCTCCCCAAAAACCGCCCGCGCAGGTTTGTTTGTTTGTTTGTTTGTTTAATGTCAGCGAAAGAACAGCTTCCGCAGTGTCAGCTGAAGCGAGCGCGAACTGGCACTGACAACGCAAATAGAGTTCTTCCAGCCCCTATAGCATCGAGGATGTACACGAAACGGTTGTAATTTGATGCGGTTCTGACGCTATTGTTTATATTGGACTTTCGTTAGAAATCATGAGCGTAATGAATTTGAGCTGTAGCATTTAGTCGAGAATGCCGTGCAGTGAGATAGCAGCATGGCAGCAAAACCTTGCAAACCAGGGACCCGTACGGGTTACAAAACGTCAAATCACATTTTATCACAATCATTAACCCCAAGGTATTACTACTAATGCCAGCATATATGTAAGGACACAGCCCCATCCTCTTATTATAAAACGACAGAACTCGTGCAGAAAGCAAGTGAGTTTGCTACTCTTCTGTTTTTTATTTCTCATGTATTTTTAAAATTATTTTACTATTTCTCATCATACATGCCATATATATTGCCACTACTGTCCATCCAATTTCTAACATTGTGCAGTTTAACGCCTGCATCATATTTATGCAAGGTCCTGCAGATATCGGTTGCCTTCGGCCGACATAATAGAGATATCTGTTATACTACGCTACACTCAAGTGTTATGCGCGTCCAAAGTTCTTATTTTAGTCTCTTTTTTACACCCCGCTTTTTCTTGAGACACTTGATGCATCCTATCTCACTCCTTCCTCCTCCCAGATTCCCATAGGCCCCATTCGGGCAATTTATCCTCAGGCTAGCCCACCATACACTCCCCTAGCGTGGTTCAGCGACCCAACTTTATTGACGACAAATTGGCATGCACCGAAACCCACGTGGGGTTCAGGCTCCGCGCAGATAGGCGCATTATACTGTGCGACTGCCATCATCACCACCACCATCATCATCATCATCATCATCGTCGTCGTCATCATCATCATCAGCCTGACTACACCCACTGCAGGGCAAAGGCCTCTCCCATGTCTCTCCAATGAACCCTGTCCTTTGCCAGCTGCGCCCACCGTATGCCCGCAAACCACTTAATCTCATCCGCCCACCTATCTTTCTGCCACTCCCTGCTACGCTTGCCTTCTCTTGGAATCCAGTCCGTTACCCTTAAGGACCAGCGGTTATCTTGCCTTCGCATTACGTGCTCTGGCCAAGCCCATTTCTCCCTCTTGATTTAGACTAGGGCTGCCATCATAAGACTCACCCTCGCGTCTCTTAGCTTATTCAGGCCTTAACACACTATTGACGAGAGCAAAACAAGCTCGACTTAAGTTCCTTTTTTCAAATTCTGCATTGTCGGCATAAAATGGATACCACCCAGTACATTTCATATTCGCAAACTAGAAAAACACGGCATCAACACGAGCATACGCTAACTGAGTATTCTTTCTCTAACGACACATTCAGGTACTCATTTTTTTCCTCGCGTGATCAGAGAATGGAATGAACTTAGCTCATCATTAACAACAAATCCATTATCCTGGTTTGTTTAACAGTTAGAGTTAATCACAAAAGATTATTAAGATCTTCTAATGTTTGTTCGCGATTCTATTTTAGGTAGCACTCTCAATAAGTAGAATTGAAATGCAGTTGCTTCTTTAAACTTTCTCGTTTTTGCTTATGACTATGACGTGCACAGTTGTTGTCATTATATACTACGTTGTTTTCTATTGTATGCTTCTATTACCTTGTCGCTTGTATTTTGATGAATTATGTTGTTTCTTCGTGATTTGTGTCACTCACACGTATAATAGTACGCGTACAAGAAATCATTCTTTATGCCTTTCTGCTAGGCTCTCGGCTGAGAGCGGCAGTATTGTAAAATAAATAGAATAAAGTTTCTCAATATTACTTATATATGGGAAAGTGGTGCTGCGATAGTTGATCCGCCATGATCAGGCGCAGGTTTGAGGGGAGATGAGGTTTCGCATTTGGCGTGGGTTTTTTGGGCACGAAACACGGATTCAGCCGTAACAATACGACTCTTCTGGAGACAGGCCCCGAAGAAAGGCTGTGAACGTTTCCGCCCCAGCCTAACATGGAACTTTCACTGGCGTTAAATTTATTAAAGAAGTGAAGGACGCATTGTTGAAATCACTGATTCTGCCCACAGGTGGAAGCATAGCGCCGCAGCTAGAGATTTCGAGCCAGAATCCACCTCTTCGATTCAACACTAGGCAAACCAAATACTAAAACCTCATCTATCCGACATTCCCGCAATGGATGAAGTGCTCTTTAAGAAACTCGCATAGCACCGTATATCTCTCTAAGCAATATTGAGAAACTCTACGGCTGCCCTATGGACTTTTCAGGCACCACTCGTTATTTCAGTTAATATATATATATATATATATATATATATATATATATATATATATATATATATATATATATATATATATATATATATATATATATATAGCATTTGTGTGTGTAGCATACACAAACACACAAACACACACAAATGCATAGTAGCATTTGTGTGTGTTTGATTTCATGCTTTACAGCGACAAGGTGCCCGATGAATGTGGCTTACCATTTGACTCACTGCATGAATGGGTGCAAAAAAAATTCTTTCTCTACGCTACGTTGAAAACCACAAGGACCAGACTGCTAAGCAGCCAGGCAGTAGTAAAGACCGTGGGGTAGGTCAGCATACGAAGAGGAACAGATGGGACAAGAAGGGTCAGACTGATCAATAGCGGTAGAGAAAGAGGCGGGAAGGGATGATGAGTGCGTTCATTTGAATGTTCCTGAGAAGGCAAACCTCGTGCATGGTGAGAGTTGGATGAATGGAGACATATACGGACAGTCGTGCCGACGTGTGAAGCTTATACCTATGGTACAAGTCATACGGTGAACCCGTAGAAAAAAGCAGGCGTGGCCCTTGGACATAAGTACGCTAGCTGCAACTGTTAGAACATTTGACTGCGTGCGCACGCATCATAACTTATGCAATTGATAACTATATTTTCAAGGTATTCAGCAGCTTCCGCCCCATCTCTGTCATACAAGCCTTACCCCCCCCAAACCTTTAATCAAGACTTACACGTGCCCCAAAGATCGATAGCAGCAAGTTTGTTTCTCCGAAGCACACCCGACAAACCCGCGTTCGACAGTTGACAGCAGCTGCCGTTGAATTCGAAGGTCTGCGTTAAAAATTAATCTCTTCTTCCAACAAGCCGTTCCCTGAAACACGATAGTGCACACTCTCACTAGCGGAACAAACACGACACAAATTACGCTTTCCGTTCCAATAATCGTTTCACCATGTGCACTGGAGTCCCCTCAAGGAACAAATCAGCCGGATATGTACACAGCACTAATCTATATACACAAGCCCATCGCGCCACATCCGCCCCACGCACGCATGGCACTCACGCACAGAGCCAAGCAGTGCGCACACACGTGAAGCAGATTAAGACGGAAGGGCTCTCCCGGCGGCATAGAGCAACTGCCGTGAATGTCAACTTGGCCTCCTAACAACCAAATTTAAGGAGGAAGGCACGGGCTCGACGTCACCGCGGAAATCAAACGAGGGCTTTAGCACGACGCCTACTGGCGACACCACCCGTATACCTTGGCGCAAATTAAGTTGTTGCCCTTTCGCGCTTTTAAGAAGGATGCGTACGCACAAGTGGCGGACGTTGGCGGTTTTCCGGTGATGGAGGCAGTTCATCGCGGCAGCCAGAACGGAGGCTCCTCGCCAGTCGTAGTCTTAAATAATAGCGAGAGAAGCGGCCGAATAGCGGGCCCTGCGTGCATGCGACCGCCTATGGTATAGTAGTGCGTGCATCCACGATTCATGTATAGCGCACGGCCGGATAAGGGCGCGATATGTGCCGGCGCGGAAAATCACTTCCTTCCTGAAATCGTCCATCAAACTCACGCGAGGAGGGCGCCGTGGAACCACTCCCCAGTGCGGGAGAGGAATTCCTTTTCGACCCGGGAGGGGAGAGGCTGACCGCATCCGATCAGGAAGCGCGGCGTCACATCCGGCGCGCGAGGCGCACGCGTGCGGTCGGCGAGGGAGGGAGCGATGACGTCACGTCCGCTGTTCGAACCTTCTCTGTCTCTCCCCGCCACCCTCACCATACCTCAGCGTTGCGCTGCTTGCAGCTATCCAGGGCGCAGCGGCTTGATAACTGGGGCCTGTCAGTACATGTGAAGCTCGTCTACGTTTTAACTGAAACCTCATGTATAGATGTAGCAAGTAATGTCTAGTGTAGCTCGGCGAGCAGGTCGCATTGGAGCAATTTTGTACGTCTAGCGCCGAAATATTTCGCCAGTCATTGCTCAAAAAAGTTGCAGCGCCACTCGCCCTTAGCGTACAAGTCTTAAACGCGGAACTAGTTCGCCAAATAGTTTAACAGAATGATGGCGTCACGTATGAGTGCCATTGAACGACCGCAAAAATAGCCGCAGTGCCTGTGATTGGGCGTATTATTGGCTGATGGGAGCTGCCTAATCTGCATCATGATCTGCGTCACAGACGCTGGCTCAAATTCGGTTGCCCAATCGCCTTCGCCAGGGGGTGGAGAATATTCAAGGTAGAGCGGCCATTTCGGTAGGGGGGGGGGTGTCAAGTGGATGGGTCGATGACGACGCGAAACCGAGGTAACTAGGCTGATACAGCTACAGCTATAAAAAATACATTACGAAAAACAAATGTGATTTTGCTACCCTTTATTGCAGAAAGCAATCCCTTTTTTCTCACTGTTTTTCATTTATTCAAAAAGTGCTCAATGGTTGCAAGCAAGTGCTTGGATCTAACGAATTCTGTTGACATCAGTCGAAATAATTTGAAGTTTACTGAAGCCATCCTTTCACTGCGTGTCACCAGTAAGAAGTTTATTCCAGTGCCGTAGATCATTCTGCTATGACCATATGCAATCGTTCTCTTGGAGTGCCGAAGCTGAAACACTGATCGCCAAGCGCGAAACGACTATAAGGTGACGGCCGCATCAGGTCTCTTAAACTGGTGTCTGAAATTGTCGGCTCGTTTTCGGTCGTCTACTTTTTTTGTTGACCGTAAAGAAAATCTCGGAGACATTTCATTCTCGTCGAAACCCAGAATCGAGAAAGAAACCCACACTAGTATTCTTGTCCGGGCATCTACGCCGACAACGTCCACCCAGAGGAAGCCCCATTTTCTGCTATTCCTGTAAAAAAATTTGAAGAAATGAACCTTGCACACGGCTCACACACGGGATTCATTATTCTACAGCCAGATAGGGTTCATCCGCTGCAGGAAAAAATAAAATAAAAGACTCCCTCAGAGACGTCAAACTAACTATACAGCCCTGTTTTATAGCCCTGTTTCCTGCCACCCGCGGCAGCCACCATATCCAAGCAAAGTTCGCAACCTTATCACTTCTTATAATCCCTTCCCCCCCCCCCCCCCCCTGGAGTGTGTTTCCCTTCCATCAGGAAACACTCAGTGACCCCGGTGTAGGCCACTGATTTTCTTTTCGGTGCATTGCACGTGTCCAAGTTCATCAGCCTGTTTTTTATATTTAAACTATCAAATCAGCTCGCGTTTGTTCAATATCGCAGCAGGCTTCTCTCTGGCGAGCAACAGTATGCCTCTCATCTTCCATTCCATCACTAGCCGTGCTTACCGTTCATAACTTGCCCGAATGTAAAACATCAGGATCGAATTACCGATCTCAATTGTGGCGTGTAGAGACACGTTCACATGTATACCTGCTGGTTATATTACAATAGCGGCCTCTCGTAGGAGAGTCCGTCCCATTCCTGGCTGGCGTTACTAAACAAACGAAGCCAATGCCCATATTCTCAACAGTGTTTACACACATTTCTCGAGCAATGCTTGCGCAAAGCCAACCATTGACATACGTTCTTCCATGGAGCACATACTGCAGAGCTGCAAAGTCTTCCACCTCCAGGATGTGGGCCTTTAGCGCGAGACAAGGTCCTTCGAGGTGATAAATCACCGCGCGCCACTTCGAAAAAGAAAAATACGAATAGAAGGGATTAAAATAAGTGCCTTTTCGCGCTCGTTCCTCCGCTGCTCTTCCCGCTTCCACCGGCGGCTATACATGGCGGGCACAGGGAATTCGTTATGATTCATAACGCCCTCCCCGTTTCGGTTTTTATATCACTTGTCCTCTCCCCCATTTTGCGCACGCCCATTCTCGGCTTTCTCGTCACCTTTTTTTGTTGTTATTTGACAGCGTGACCGAACGCAGAGAAAAGCATACAAGCACCGGAAAAGAGCCCGAAGAAAGAAGACAAGCCGCCCTGCTTTGTAAAGACAGAGCATGTACAAGTCACGCGGGTTAGCGAGCACAAAGGAATCCCCTGTGGCGCCCCCTTCGGGCGTCCCCATGAATGAGTCTCTAAAAGTCGCGCGCACAATGGAGGGGCGAGACGTGTTGGAGGCAGGAGGCGTGAAGCTTTATATTGGCCTCCTTTCGTCGACGACGCTGCTACCTCGCGATGCCTGTGCCGACACAGACAGCGCGCGCGTTGTAGCTGCTACGCCCTGTATACTGAAGAATCTTGCAGCGTATGTATGTATGTATGTATGTATGTATGTATGTATGTATGTATGTATGTATGTATGTATGTATGTATGTATGTATGTATGTATGTATGTATGTATGTATGTATGTATGTATGTATGTATGTATGTATGTATGTATGTATGTATGTATGTATGTATGTATGTAATTGATGTGTGATATGTTGAACTGTGATCTGCCTTTTCATTGTAATTAACAATGCGGTACTGGATTATGTATTCTTTGCTTTTCTTTTTGCTGTATATTGATTCTACTAACCTCTCCTGCTTGGGAATGGTATGCCTGCATTATTTCGTAAATAAAGATAATGTGTGTGTGTGTGTGTGTGTGTGTGTGTGTGTGTGTGTGTGTGTGTGTGTGTGCGTGCGTGTGTGTGTGTGTGTGTGTAATTTAGATGTGATATGTCGAACTATTATCTGCCTTCTCATTGTAATTATCAATGTGCTACTGGATTATGTGTTCTTTGTTTTCAGGAGAGGTTACTCCGGCTTGGGAATGGTATGCCTGCATTATTTCTTAAATAAAGATAATGTATGTATGTATGTATGTATGTATGTATGTATGTATGTATGTATGTATGTATGTATGTATGTATGTATGTATGTATGTATGTATGTATGTATGTATGTATGTATGTATGTATGTATGTATGTATGTATGTAATTGATGTGTGATATGTTGAACTGTGATCTGCCTTTTCATTGTAATTAACGATGTGCTACTGGATTATGTATTCTTTGCTTTTCTTTTTGCTGTATATTGATTGTACTAACCTCTCCTGCTTGGGAATGGTATGCCTGCATTATTTCGTAAATAAAGATAATGTGTGTGTGTGTGTGTGTGTGTGTGTGTGTGTGTGTGTGTGTGTGTGTGTGTGTGTGTGTGTGTGTGTGTGTGTGTGTGTGTGTGTGCGTGCGTGTGTGTGTGTGTGTGTGTGTGTGTGCGTGCAATTTATATGTGATATGCCGAACTATTATCTACCTTCTCATTGTAATTATCAATGTGCTACTGGATTATGTGTTCTTTGTTTTCAGGAGAGGTTACTCCGGCTTGGGAATGGTTTGCCTGCATTATTTCTTAAATAAATAAAAATAATGTATGTATGTATGTATGTATGTATGTATGTATGTATGTATGTATGTATGTATGTATGTATGTATGTATGTATGTATGTATGTATGTATGTATGTATGTATGTATGTATGTATGCGCGAGGGGTGTGTATGTTAAAGAAACCGCGCAGAAAAAAAACGTCGATGTCGTTTTATATTCTACTTTTTTTAAATTCCGAATAACTCAAGCAGCGAACAACACACCTGATGCGCCTATCGCGATTCGCGAGTTAATGACGGCGTCACGGTTGTCAGCAGCAACGCCACTAAAAAAGCTGACAATGAATTAAACACTCTGCGTTACTCTGACCGTGCTGGCTCTTTACTGGGATATGCCATTTTCAGTCACGAGATCCAGCCAGACTTGGGAGCCAGTGCTATGGTGAGGGACACTAGCTGGGACGCTGCGGATCGCTTTTCTTTGCACTCAGCCCTCAATAAAGTATATGGCCAGCAAGGCCAATTATCCAACTCGCGACCTCGAGCAGCGACATGACCTATAAAGTTATGGTGCGGCTTCAAAATACAAATAAAAATCCTAGGGAGCACAGCTCATTGCCCACCGAGCGGGTGTTTTTGCGCTTCGCCTCCATATGAGTGCCCCCCCCCCCCCCCCCCCCCCCGCAGCAGAGATTTGATCCGCCAGCCTTGGGCTCATAAAGCAGAATGCCGCAATCCTTAAGCCACCTAGGCGGGTTAGCTTGATTAGTTTAGTTATTTAAGCTGCACATAAAGCAGAACGCCACAATCCTTAAGCCACCGAGGCGGGTTAGCTTGATTAGTTTAGTTATTTAAGCGACGCAGAACAACATTAAAGATCACCGTGCACAATAGTAATATGACGTAACGTACAGGTTAATTTTATTACAACTAGAAATTAATCGGAGCCCTCTTGTAAGGCGTTCCTCTTAACCCACGCTGCACTTTTGGACGTTAAAAGCGATATGCCAACACCAGTACAATAAGGGCGCAAAAAAGCAACTTTTCAATGACCATTATGCTAATCCTAGTCATACCAAGGTGTGAGCGAGCGATGTTCCTTCTCTAAAAGCGAATTCGAGCTTTGCTCGTCCTTACTGCGAGTTTCAGTGCCTCTACAGATCGCGCTGCACCAAGCCTCCTTCCCTGCGCCTATATCAGGGTAATTAAGACGTCTGATGCAATACCAGACATGGAGGTCCACAACTTACTTTGCTTATATATTGCCGGACACAGCGTTAAATTAGCAGGACACGGAAAACAAATTGAGGTTGGGCAATGCGTCAATGACTACCGGGTTCTAATGACACAGGAGCCACCTTCGCACGGAATGGAGCTGTTGGAGGCTAGCATATATGATAAAATATTAAGTACAGGTACAGCCGCCACTGACCGTTTTAACAGGTATAAACTGCGAAGCAGGAAAGAAGGAAAAGTCATCATAGCAAAGGGAACCCGATTAATTTCGACTACCTTCGGTTCTTTGAAGGGACATTGACCTTGCACACCATCGCCACCTTTAGCGGTACGCCTCGAATTCACTCCGCGTGCTGTAAGGCTTATTGGGTACAACTGAGGTGTTTGTCCTTGCACTAAAATGAAGCCACACAGTAAAATGCAGTCTGCGCAAAGGGCACACATCGCCCGCATATACCAAGCTAGCGGCAAAAAGTAGCCACGAATTTTTTAGGTCAGTAAACCTTTCACTTCCGAAATATCGGGAGCCTCAGGTCTTCTGCCCCACCATAAACATAACACGCGAATAAGACGGGGTACGCAGTATGCGTACCTATTTACTTTTTAACACATCTTCCATCCTCTCTCTATAGTGAGTGCTGCGCTATAGCCACTACAACCTTCTCACTCAAACAGCTTTTCATTTCTCTATTCGTTATTTCCGCCTCCGGTAAATGGTGCGTGCAACCGTCCCTGTCACACGCTCTCAACACAGCGCGTCGAACACGTCGCATCTCCCCAACCGACCGACCGCCAAACTAAGCTCTCAAAGGACGCGGCAGAAAAGAGGCGAGCTCCTTTTTAATCCGGAAGTGCAGACGTGTTTCTGTCGCCGCTGCCGCCGCTAGGGGGACGCGCTCTCCACACAATTTCCTCCTTTCCCGTTTCGCGCTTTTTCAGTGGCGTCAGATCCAATAATGCCTGACGACGCAGGCGGAACAGCGCTTCCCTCTTAGGAGCCCCCTCGACTGAGGAGTCAGTCACTCGTCTTCCCCATATTTGTGCGCTCTTCTTTTCAGCCCCATAGCCGGGAATTTTAAGAGCTTCCGCGGTTATGTTTCTAAACTGGAGGACGACTCGACAACGACGATCCCGCCCTACGTCCCCCAACCGAAGAGCGCGCCGTTGTTAATCCACCCCCCCCCCCCCCCCCTTCCCGGTTTTTCGTTTCGCCCTGGTCGGTATCGTCCTCGCATTCTTCACAAGCCTGCCCGCATCGCCTTGCGCACGAAAAGCCAAAGGGGCCCGCGAACACGTTCAGGGCTTCTTCTTGTTATGTGGCCGTTAATCCTGGCAAGGCACAGAGGGGATTATCGCCTCCGCGGATTAGCAACGGTGGTAGACCGACGCAACAACGAGCGTCGTGCGTTGGGTGTCCGTCTGAGCGGTCGACAAGAAGACGGAGGAGAAAAAAAAACGAAAAGGACGATTAATAATTTGAACACGCATGCAGCGTATGGTATTGTCTTTTTTTTCGACTTTATGCATTGACTTCTTATGGGAGGCTTACCGGTGAAAAAATAA
This sequence comes from Amblyomma americanum, assembly GCF_052857255.1. Classification (NCBI taxonomy): domain Eukaryota; kingdom Metazoa; phylum Arthropoda; class Arachnida; order Ixodida; family Ixodidae; genus Amblyomma; species Amblyomma americanum. The sequence continues at coordinate 190,062,961 of NC_135501.1, read as the reverse complement.
AAACGAACGGACGCAGCAGCAGACAACAGGGGTTTGTTGTTGAACCGTTCTAGAGAGTGTTGGAGGGACTTCAATCCGTGTAAACTGGGGACGGATAAATTTTTTGCCGCGTTTCCCCAACGGTTCACAAGCTCTTTTTTTTTTCTATTCCCGATTCCTCCACCGTCGATCGCGCGTAGTATGCCGCGATGATTGAACGGTTTCTTAAGAAGCCCAGAAAAGAAGGATGGAATATTAAGTGACAGTGCATGTGCCAGGTAGCAACCATCTGTCCACAAGTTATCGTTGTGCCTAAACCTTACAGGTATTGCGTTCGCTACAAAGTGCTTAACACGGCTGCCTGCACAAAAGAACTACACGCAGTGCGGTGTAAGCCAAGTGCATGACTGAAGCCAGAATACAATGTACCTGAAGCTGCAGAGTCAAATATTTACTGAAATGTGTAGACCAAGACACACTATTCTACAACCCGATGATGAAGTACAGGACATGAAGGCTGACAGAATGTGCCCTGATTTAAAGTGTATACATATACACTGCTCATATTTGAGGGTTTCAGACTCGAGTGCTAGCATCTGAGTTGTAGGACTGTCTCAGAAACTTCGCAGATATGATCCGATACTGCTAAATAAGGTGCTTCGTCGAAGGTGAACCAGGATTTTAAAAAAAGAAAGGCTTTTTGATGTATGAAGACGGCTTCTGCAGCCCAATACCTGCGTTGGCAGACGTCAGAAAACAGGTGAATAAAGTTAACTATCCATGTAACTAATTTCTGGTAATTAACTTTTTTAAATACTACAGTTAGACACCTGGTTGCAATTGGAGATTTGTAGCAGGACGTCAGTAGTAGCCATATCAATTGTTGGAATTGCAAAACGCTATTACCCTTCCCGCTGTAGCTCGACAAAATGCTCTTCGAAAGCGCGTGTATCTTGGCACGATGCAGCCACAATTTTCTAGGCCGCAGCGCCGAGGGTAATGGCGTTTTCTAAACTCCAAAAACTGATATGGCTTTTCATACCACCCGGCTACAAGTAGCTAATTGCAATCAGGCGCCTGTCTGTAAAAGCTAACTATTAGAATTTAGTCAATCACTTTACCAGTTTACCTGATTCGCCTGTTTTTTTACGTCCGTCATCGCAGGTATAACTACGCAGCAGAAACATTCTCTTTGCCTCAAACGCCCTACTTTAGATAAAAAATTGGCGGCTGGCTTCCCTGCAACACCCAGTATATTCTAGCTTCAAGGACGCGCGCAATATAATCAGTTTTCAAGTAACACTTGTTGTTGGGCTAGTTGGGGCATATTTCTATGTACAAACGTTAGCGCAAAATAAGACACATTCACCTTTCCACCTTTCTTGTGAAGCGCGTTGTCTTGTCCACCTTTCTTGTGAATGTGCCTTATTTTGCGCTAACGTTTGTACATATAGATATAATCAGTTTTGACGCCACGCAGTCTGCTTGTGAAAACGGCCGGTGGTGGTGACACCTGTATTTCATTTTCCCCCCTTTTTAGGTTATTAAAGCGCTACTTTCAGTGAAGCCAGTTTCTTTGTCGTTAGAACGTGATAATACACCAATAAAAACCAACTTCAGTTTTGTAGACGGCGTCCCTTCTTCAACGCATACCCGTTGCATTACTTGGATCCATAACTTCATCTACGCGGCTTCCTGCGGGGTTCTTCCAACGGGAGGCAGCTCTACTGTGCAGGCTGTGCCCGGAGTGGCCTCCAAAAACCTCTGCACAGCTCCTGACTGCGTTTGTGAAAATCCGCATCCGGAGGCGAAATTCTAGAGGCCCGTGTGCTGTGCGATGCCAGTGTACGCTAAAGAACCCCTGCAGGTGGTCGAAATTTCCGGAGCCCTCCACTACGGCGTCCCTCACAGCCTGAGTCGCATTGGGACGTTAAACCCACCATAAACCATTAAATCCGCATCAGTGTCCCCCTGCACCGTTCAGAGCGGCGATTGCCCTCCGCAGCACTGCATGCTTGGCTCGGTGGTTATTTTCTGATAAGCGGTGCTCGCACTGATCGTCAGTTCACAAGACCCAGTAGAGGACGCTGCATCCGTCTCCCAAGGCGACTGACTCGACCGAACGAACACTTTCTACTTCACTGTGCGGATGCTCGCTCGTGTGAACTTATCCATTCATGGCGTGACACCCAAAGTGGCTGACCAATCCCCTTATAACTGCGCATCCTTGCGCGCTCTCCAATGTACAATGCCCTTCGACTCTTCTTTATTTATTTGTTCATTACAGTCATCATCATCAGCCTATCTACGTCCACTGCAGGACAAATGCCTCTCCCTTATCTCTCCATTTAACCCTGTCCTGTGCCAATTGAGGCCACCTTATCCCCACAAACTTCCTTATCCCATCTGCACACCTGACCCTCTGAGGTCCTACGCTGCGCTTGCCCTCTCTCGAAATCCGTTCCATAACCTTAAAGGACCACTCGTTATCTTGCCTTCACGCTGCCTGCCCCGCACATGCCCATTTTGACCAGGATATCACTAACTTGCTTTTGTACCCTGACCCATTCTGCCTTCTTCCTGTCCCTTAAGGTTACACCTATCATTTTCAATTGCTCGCTGCGCTTTAGGTCCACTTTAGGTCTAACAATTTCCGTTAGCCTCCACGTTTCTGCACCATAGTTAGCGCCAGTGATACACAGCTGTTACTTTTCTCTTGAGGGATATTGGTAAACAGCCATTTATAACCTGAGAGAACCTGCCAGATGCGGTTCATTCCATTCCTAATCTTCTATAGTTATTTCACTCTTGTGATCCATGGCATGTGAGTGTAGCGTGAATCACCCTTGTGAATCACACTCGTTATCAGGATCTGCGGTCACCACTTGCCCTTGTAGATGTATTCCCTTACCACCTCTTCCAATGGCTCGCTGCCTTTAGTATAAACTAAACCTTTTCGTGAGTGTTTGACATCGCTTTAGATTTCTCCGTATTAATTTTTAGACCCAACTTTGCGCTTTGCCAGTAATATGATCATCCCCTTAGCAAGACAATGTCATCAGCAAATCGGAAATCGCCAATATATTTTCCATTAGCTTTTAACCCCAACTCTTCCCAACGCAGTTCTCTGAACACTTCCTGTAAACACGCAGTGAAAGTACCGGAAAGATCGTGTCTTCTTGCCTAACACCCTTCCTGATTGACATCTGATCTCTTTCCTTGTGAAGTAATATGGTAGCTATGCAACGATTATATATTTTTTTCTAGTACTTTTACATAAGCCTCTTCTATACGCGCTGGATACGCAATGCCTGCATGACTGCTGATGTTTCGTCTGAGTGAAATGCTTTGTTGTAATATATCGTAACCATTAACGTATATAGTTCATATTAACGAGCCATATCTGCAATGTATTAGCTCCCATTAAACAGTGTAGGAGTACAGTGCGCCACCTCCTCATCCGGTTAACCTTCATGCCTACCTAATCCACTGTTTCCTCTTTCTCTAGCCATCTGTTGGTGCCACCTTCGGTATCGAAGCCAGTGACTGACATAATGCCGGACAGGTGTCCGTGACGTCACAGGCAGTCGGTATCAAACGGTAGATAGGCAGGAGAATGAAACGCAAAAGGACTGTTACACCAGCAGTGGCAGGTTACGGCTTTCGGTTACTGAGAACGAGGACGTGTACGCGATCCCCGGCAGCGACAGTTCAGTTCGACGGAAGAGGAATACAAGAACACCCGTGCTCCAAGACATCGGTGCTCGTTAAAGAACCTCAGGCGGTGTAAATTAATCCTTATTGCTTAAGGGAAAATAGCGCAAAAGACGGGTACAAGTGATGAAAACAACAGGACCAGCACTAACTCACAACTGAAGGTTTATTCACAGGAAACCAGGAATATAAACAGCGCAATCAAACAAGATAACAAGGCAAACAAACGTGTAGCTATGTGGGATCGAGGAACCGAACTTCGTAGCGCTGGTCCTGTTGTTTTCATCACTTGTCCCCGTCTTGCCATTGTGTTGAATCCTTATTGCGCTGTGCCACGGATCCAGCGGGATTTCACGTGAAGGCACCTTGACTATCACCCGTTGCAAATTATACGCCATGCTCAAACATCGGCAAATATATAATAATAATAATATTTGGTTTTGGGGGAAAGGAAATGGCGCAGTATCTGTCTCATATATCGTTGGACACCTGAACCGCGCCGTAAGGGAAGGAATAAAGGAGGGAGTGAAAGAAGAAAGGAAGAATAGGTGCCGTAGTGGAGGGCTCCGGAATAATTTCGACCACCTGGGGATCTTTAACGTGCACTGACATCGCACAGCACACGGGCGCCTTAGCGTTTTTCCTCCATAAAAACGCAGCCGCCGCGGTCGGGTTCGAACCCGGGAACTCCGGATCAGTAGTCGAGCGCCCTAACCACTGAGCCACCGCGGCGGGGACTCGGCAAAACTGTCGTTTTCATTTTGCGGAAACCTCGTGTGCGCTCCGTTGCAAGCGCTTAACTTTCAGCTCCTCTCGTACCGAATGCCTCGAGCGCTCAAGCCAAGGCTGCGTGGCCTGCACCACGCGGACACCGGCGCAGAGCAGGCGAGACAGCAAAGGGAGGTATGGGCGGCCGTAGTTCCCCCCCGCGATGCCGCCGAACAAAGCTATCGGTCAAGCGTGACCCGGCGGTGCAGGTGACGACGCGGACGCGGGGAGGGGGGGGGGGGGGGGGGGGGGCTCCCCTTTTCTTCTGCCTCTTCCTCTGCCCTGAGCCGCGGTGAGAGAAGAGGGAAGAGAGCGGCAGCAGCATCCTTTCACAGAGGCCAGCGCGCACCTGCGCAGCTGAGGCGATGCCCAAAATCCGCGGCCAGGCACGAACTCGAAGCGCGCGCGTGGTTGCTGGAAGGCAGAACGTTTGATCAGGCGTCGCCGGTGCCCTGACGACGGGAAGTGGAAAAGAAAAAATTAATGGAATAATGAAATACGAGCGGGCATTGACGAAAAAACGCAGACAAAAATGGTGTGGGGGAAGGGGGGGGGGGGGGGAGCTAGCAAGCGAAGCGGGCTTTCCAGGTGGCGCCTGACTTCCCGCAGTGCGCAGACCACACGCCAGAGATGCTTAAGTGCTTGATTTCGTTGAGACAATAGCAGCGTCTAGAAGTGAGACAATGGGGAAGTAACAGTTATCACATTTAAAGCACTAATAAGCTGACTTCTGTTTACAGAATTAGCTGGAATCAGAATTAGCGCGCGAGCGCTATGTGACGTCACGCGGCATCATAACGCCAAGGCTCTTCCACTGTGTCAGTCGTCCGTAATAAGCGGTGTCCGGAGAGAAGTATGGCATTAAAAAAAAGCTTCCGCTACAGATATGTTCGTGGCCCTCCGATCGCTGCAGAAATACTCGTCGGCTGTTCCAGACACAGCAGGACGCGGTACGCAGGAAAATTATAAATGTCGTCATTGAGCCCTAGAACGCTTCCTTTTTTATCACCGACAGGTCGGGTATATGCAGCGCATAGCAGCTATACACAAGGCATACGCTCATAACAATACATACCATACCATACCATACCATACCATACCATACCATACCATACCATACCATACCATACCATACCATACCATACCATACAGATACAGTTGCGCCAGTCCTTGTGTTTCTCCCGTGTACGTGGTTCGCCGAATGTTTTGCGCACATCACCATGCACCAACTAGGCCCAACAGAAGTGTTATTGACATACCATACCATATCATACCATATATCACATTCAACCCACCCCGGTGGCTCAATTGCTATGACGCTCGGCTGCTGAGCCTAAAGTTTCGGGTTCGAATCCTGGCCGCAGCAGCAACATTTCGATGGAGGCCAAAAGCAAGGCATGCCTTTGTGCCGCGTGGCGTCAACGCCAGGCGGTCAAAATATGGTGCATTCCACGACGCATTCTGTATTGTAGCCCATATGCAACCTCCGGGAAAGCCGCCGTGGTGGATCAGTGGTTACGGCGCTCGGCTGCTGGCCCGAAAGACGCGGGTTCGATACCGGCCGTGGCGGGTCGAATTTCGATGGAGGCGAAATTCTAGAGGCCCATGTATTGTGCGATGTCAGTGCACGTTGAAGAACCCCAGGTGGTCGAAATTTCCGGAGCCCTTCACTACGGCGTCCCTCATAGCCTGAGTCGCTTTGGGACGTTAAGCCCTCATAAACCAAACCAAACCAAGGAACCTGCGGGTGTATATAGGTATAAACCCCAGATACAAGGAGTAGTCAAAAATTAACCGTATATACTGTTTACCTTTAAAATATAGCATGCAGATTTAGGCAAAGAAGTATAGTATAATTTTTTCAACGCAGTATATAAAGCGCGTTCTGTGCATGTGCGCCACCGCTTCCCCGATGCCGTGATTTCAGAAGAAACAAACTTCTTCAGGAAGCCCTGCAGTCATGCGTCCACAGCTTCTTATGCATCGTCGACCGTGCTGAACATATGCTGCCATCTGGCTCAAGGGGCCTTAATATGTGGTAATCTCTAGACGCTGTAGTCTGAATGAGTACGGTCCTTAATACACTCCAATCCGAGCAGGTTACAGCACGAACCTCTGTTCACAGTGAACCTTATGGGCATATAAAACTTTACCGTCGGTCCCTCTGTTCTTGTAGGGGCCGCCTCTGCCAGAACAAGGTCAGTATCAATACGTCCGGTGACGGGTGTCGTTCAATAATTTGGTTACAGCGACGATGGGTGTCACCATCTCTTGCTTGCTCGTTTAGTATCTGGTTGGACAGTAATGTATTCAGCGTTCGTATCCCTTTGGCGACACGCTGTAAGGAAGCCATTTTCTTCAGCTTTAAAAACGCCATAACAGTTCCTCACGCGCATCTATATGACATACGTTCAATTGGAGTGAGTTGTTTTGGCACCCTACTTAGTGGAAACCTTGCGTTAGTGCAAGTCGACCCAGATTATTTGACACGTCTAGCCCATGAATAACCGTTATTAAGTCCTTGTGCCCTGTCCTTCAATAGCCGACCGCCGGTTATCGGATCATGGCTTCCACGGAAGCGATAACGTCCGGAGTAGACATAGTGCGCGGGTATTCCCGACGTGTTGAGTCAGCTATGGTGACAGCACCACTTCTGAAGTTTTTGTGCCGCACCTAAAACTGCTGAAGCAGCATACAGGTAACCCCCATGTTGAGTCTTCATTTTTGGATGATTACCAGTTAACCGCAGCGGTGGCCTAGTGGCTTTTCGTTCAAAACAAAAGTGTATTGAATCAAGTGATTTTTCTATATGTGTTGACAACAATGTTATTGATAGTGTGTCTTCTTTTAAATATTTAGGGGTCATGTTTGACTACCACTTGTCTTGGAAGGAACAGGTGCACAATGTGTGTAAAAAGATTGCGTACGGTTGTTTTACCTTGGCTAAGGCACGGCGGCACTTTCCACCTGCTATTCTTAGATCACTGTATTTTTCATTATGTCACAGTCATCTCAGTTATTGCAGTGAATCATGGGAATCACATACAAAACGTATTTAACACCATTGCTAAGACTACAAAAACGTGCCTTGAAAACCATGGGATTACCTTTTTCGAATAGTTCTAACAATAACATTTTTGACGCAATGCAAATCATGTCATTCACAACCCTACGCGATTACAAAATAGCTCTTATGGTTAATAATATTATAAATACCAACTACCCCTTACCTCTTGGTGCATTCAGTATTCCCGTCCGCAACACTAGACAAGCCAGCAATGGCAATTTTAACCTTCCAATTTGCCATAATGCGTACGGAGAAAGACGAATAGAATTTACAGGAGCGAAAATTTGGAACTCGTTGCCAATTGAAATAAAGCAAGCTAGGAATTTCAAACTGACATGCAAGAAACATTTTTTGGGAATGGAAGCAAGGCTACTAAGTTAGTTTTTCTTCAATGTGTTTGTGATTGCTGTCCTATATGTTATTTTGTATTGGACCGCTTACTAGCCTCATTGGCTATCGGTCCAAATATCTGTGTATACATTTTGTTTGTGTTACTCAATAAAGACTTCTTGACTCTTGAGCATCCGCCTCGCATGCGGAAGGTGCGGGGCTCGATCCCCAGTGCCGCCAGGTACCAACCGTTGATACAATGGGTACAACCTTCCCCTGGCCTGATGCTCGGCTTTTTCGGGGTTAAATGCTTGGGGAATGGGTCTGACACCGACCTTGAGCAAACGAAAATGCCTTGTGCCAAGGCGCTCTTTGGCAGCAGATGTCCTTGCGCCATAAAAATCTACAGTCATCATGATTACCAGCTGGCACTACAGCCTCACTTTTAAG